>NC_091459.1:32933623-33146123 GCF_027789765.1 Dendropsophus ebraccatus
TGGAACTTGGTTTTCTATACCCACTGTATTTACAAGGAATCAGTCAGCACCCAGGCCTTGCTGTAGCTGGGCAGTCCCCTAATAGAATGTTACCTTTTGGTAATTTGTCCGTGGAGTGCATTATTATTAGTGATGAGCGAATATGCATGACGAGCACCTTGTGATACTCTAGACAATGGCATCTTCCTCTTCCTGCATGTTTGGTGTCTTTTTTTCAGCCAATCATCATGCAGGCTTGGGGATCTCGTAGCATCACGTGGGAAGCCTACATGTCGATAGCAGCGATTGGCTGGCCAGATCAGATGACCTAGGCATATAAGAATCAGGTCCCGCGATGCTCGCTTCAGACGCAGGCTGAGCATAGGGAGAGAGCTGCTGTCTGTCCGGGAGAGCATTAGGCAGGGAATTAGTGTGCAGTTAGGCAGGAATCCGACACAAAGAACCCAACAGTCCTTCTAAGGGCTTAAAATTTTTAAAACATTTTTTTTTTTGCTACCCTTGGCTGCTGGCTTGGACTTGTAGTGCAGCTGTCAGTAGTCAATTTGTCCCATTGCTGACATTACCTTGGCTGGCTGGGATCTGTAGTTCAGCTATAGCTATCCTCACTGTGCAGTGTCCTGTGCAATGGCTGCCTTAAAAAAAAAAAACAGTTACACACATACTCTATATGACTACCCCCAAAATGCAACCTTCCGTGTGCAGAGCTTTGGTCCCCTGCAAAAATGCTCGAGTTTCCCATTGACTTCAATGGGGTTCGTTGCTCGAAACAAGCACCCGAGCATCGGGAAATATTTATCTCGAGTATCAAGCACCCGAGCATTTTAGTACTCGCTCATCTCTAGTTATTATCTCAGGTCCAAGGTAAATTAAAAAATATATATTAAGAAGCTGCAACCAATCTTTATTAGTCATTAAAATTGATTTGCAACATATTTTACTATTTTATATTTTACCATTATGTTTATATTGTTATAGTACTGTAGATGCTATCCTCCTGAATCTTCTTTCTAAGAGTACATTCTAAAGGGCTGCATTACTGCAGATTTCTTGTTCTTGCTGTATTTGATGTTATTCTATTCCCAAACTATCTTCATGGACATTGTCATTTCTGTATAGTCAATAGTAACCCCTTCATGACTAAAGGTCATTGAGGCACGGATGTCCAGGTCACAATGAAGCAATGTTGTCTTCTCGTCTTCTAAGAGCCATAGCACTTTTATTTTTCCACTTACAGTGCTGGTTGGAGTGCGAATTTTTGTGCCATCATCTCTTTATCATATTGGTGTAAAATAAAAAAAGTTAGTGTTTTTTTTTTAATTATTTTCTAAATATTATTTTTTTTTTTTTTAAATCAGCAATCCTGGTGTTTTCTTTTCCTATTTTTGTTTATGCAGTTTACAGAGCGGGAACAATACTGGTATTCACAAGTCTGGAGAACTGTGGGCGCTGGCTTTGCAGTGGTAGTGGTCGCCGACTGACACTTTGCCATTGTTAGAGTAGCAACTTATGTATATCAGAAGACCTGCACGTGGTACATGAGGGAATATTGTTTGATCAAATGATATACTAACTTCTGATGTTGGTTTTTAATGTTGCTGGGAAGCTTTAGTATCAAACATGTGTGAGAGGTGCAGCCATTTTCTTGTTCACAAGACTTGTACAATATTGTTATATTTTAAAAGATCGGACAATTCCGCTACACTATATATATATATATATATATATATATATATATATATATATATGTATATATAAACACTTCCACTTCTTCATATTTGTAAACTTTTTTTAAACTTTTTTTTTTACACTTTTTTTACTCTATAGTAGTTACGTACTGCATGCAGTCATTGGATTGCATATACGGATTAATGATATACCATAGCATAGATCGGTACTAGCGGCGATCTTCTAATAGAGCCTTTCTGAGGGCAGACTCTATCAGAAGATTGCTAATCCGACAAGTTGGAGGTAAGGAGATCTCCTCTGTTTGTCATAGATGCAGGGGTCCCAATCAGTCAGTGACAGGATAAGCACCCTAAATGCTGTGATCACTATGCATTGCAACATTTATGGGATTAATGACAGGCAGCTGTGTGACCGCGGCTGCCTGTCATTACCTCCAGCACCACTGATGTGTGCGGGAGCGCTAAAAGCCCCTTAAAAACCCATTCACTGCAGGTCGTATATATATACAGATTGTGGACGTGAAGAGGTTAGTATCTCATTGTATAAACAACATGCCCGTAGACTTCAATGGACAAAAGTTTGCCACACACTTTTCTACTTTTCTACCAGAAAAATAAACAGTACAAACGAAAACATGTGCAGATGAAAGTTATTGTAATAAACAAATGGGTTGTACTTAAAACTAGGCACATTTTCAATAACTGGAGTTTGTAGTGAAACATGCTTAATATAGTTTTGAAAAACAAAACCAAGCATGTACTACCCAAGTAAACCATTAGATGTCCTCAGGAGGCTGAAGGTTTCTGCATGTTGTGCAGGAAAATTTTCAAATACTGGATGTCATCTCTGACTTTACTATATTTTGTGTGTGTATTCAATATTTTATGCATGAATATGAATACATTGCTTTATTACTTCATGTTAAAGTGGCTTTATAAATCACCTGCACACTAAATATTTATAGGTGTGTGTGTGTGTGTGTGTGTGTTTAAATGACACCTGTAGTATTCTATATATGTCCCTGCTTCTAGAAGGTAGAAAAATGCTTTAAAGGGGTACTCCAGTAATATTTTTTTCCAGGTCAACTGGTTTCTGAAAGTTAGATAGATTTTTGATTTACTTCTATTTAAAAATCTCAAGTCTTATCAGCTGCTGTATGTCCTGCAGGAAGTGATGTATTCTCTCCAGTCTGACACAGTGCTCTCTGCTGTCCATGACAGGAACTGTCCAGATCAGAAGCAAATTCCCATAGAAAACCTCTCTTGCTCTGAACAGGACATACAGAAGCTGATAAGTATGGGAAGACATGAGATAATTAAATAGAAGTAAATTATAAATCTATATAATTTTTGACACCAGTTCATTTGAAAGAACATTTTTTTCCACTGGAGTACCCCTTTAATTTTCCTGGGCAAAGAGGCTTCTGTGAGCTCCTTTCATGCAGCACTCTGGAATGCCCCTTGCTCCCCTTCCCATCCAGTCAGCTGGAAACTGAACTCCAAGCAGGGTTAGTATTGTCAGTAATCAGGATTCCCCCTTGTAGGGAATTGGGAAAGCCTCCTTGACACTTGCATTGGTGAATAAAAGCATTTTTTTTACATTCTGGAAGCACAGCACAGAAAACAAGGGGTTACACCACTGCACCACTAAAGCCTGCCTGCACAGGAACTTTTTAAGAAGCTGATAAGTGGAAATATAAGTCATTTTTCTGTAATTAAAGGGATTGGCCACTGTTGTTAAATAAGTATAATCGTGGATGATATTGCACTTACTCTTTTATAGCAGCACCACTAGGGCAAAGCTTATACCAGAGGATAGGGTTATGAAGGCAACCATCCCATGCCTGGGGAGCTCCATGCACCAGCCCTTTCAATAAGAATAGGGCTCATACACAGGACTCACCAGGTGTGGGACATTGCCCCAGCAACTTATCCCCTGGCATGAGTTGCATCTCTACACACTGGAAGGTGGAAAGCATGCAGCAATACATAGCGATAGGCACCTTTTCTCACTGATTTGGGTTTGCAAATGGAAACGGAGAGCATTGTTGAGTATACAGTCATGGCCAAAAGTTTTGAGAATGATACAAATATTAATTTTTATAAAGTCTACTGCTTCAGTTTTTTAAATGGCAATTTGCATATACTCCAGAATGTTATAAAGAGTGATCAGCTTAACAGCAATTACTTGCAAAGTCAATATTTGCCTAGAAAATGAACTTTATCCCCCAAAACACATTTCAACATCATTGCAGCCCTGCCTTAAACGGACCAGCTAACATTGTTTCAGTGATTGCTCCATTAACACAGGTGTGAGTGTTGATGAGGACAGGGCTGGAGATCAATCTGTCATGATTACGTAAGAATGACACCACTGGACACTTTAAAAGGAGGCTGGTGCTTGGCATCATTGTTTCTCTTCTGTTAACCATGGTTATCGCTAAATAAACAAGTGCAGTCATCATTGCACTGCACAACAATGGCCTAACAGGGAAGAGTATTGCAGCTAGAAAGATTGCACCAAAGTCAACAATCTATCGCATCATCAAGAACTTCAAGGAGAGAGGTTCCATTGTTGCCAAAAAGGCTCCAGGGTGCCCAAGAAAGACCAGCAAGCGCCAGGACCGTCTCTTAAAAGTGTTTCAGCTGTGGGATCGGGCTACCAGCAGTGCAGAGCTTGCTCAGCAATGGCAGCAGGCAGGTGTGAGTGCATCTGCACGCACTGTTAGGCGGAGACTCTTGGATCAAGGCCTGGTCTCAAGGAGGGCAGCAAAGAAGCCACTTCTCTCCAGAAAAAACATCAGGGACAGACTGATATTCTGCAAAAGGTACAAGGAGTGGACTGCTGAGGACTGGGGTAAAGTCATTTTCTCTGATGAATCCCCTTTCCGATTGTTTGGGACATCTGGAAAACAGCTTATTCGGAGAAGACGAGGTGAGCGCTGTCACCAGTCTTGTCTCATGCCAACATGTGTGGGGATGCTTCTCAGCCAAGGCAATCGGCTCTCTCACAGTCTTGCCTAAAAACACAGCCATGAATAAAGAATGGTACCAGAATGTTATGCAAGAGCAATTTCTCCCAACCGTCCAAGAGCAGTTTGGCGATCAACAATGCCTTTTCCAGCATGATGGAGCACCGTGCCATTAAGCAAAGATAATAACTAAATGGCTCAGGGAACAAAACATAGAGATTTTGGGTCCATGGCCTGGAAACTCCCCAGATCTTAATCCCATTGAGAACTTGTGGTCAATCATCAAGAGACGGGTGGACAAACAAAAAAAAGCATGCCAGGGAGAATTGCAGAGGTCCTGAAGAAGAAGGGTCAACACTGCAAATATTAACTTGCTGCATTAACTAATTATCTAACTGTCAATATAAGCTTTTGTTATCATAATATGATTGCAATTATATTTCTGTATGTGATAAAAAACACAAACACAAATAAAAACCAGAGGGCAGCAGATCATGTGAAAATATAATATTTGTGTCATTCTCAAAACTTTTGGCCATGACTGTAGCTGCATAACTACAGGGCCGCCTTATTGATAGCTTTAGCTTTGGCTTCCCTGGCATGATGGGAGTTGTAGTTTTGCAACAGCTGGAAAGCCAAGGTCCCCTTTCCCCGATCTAGAGCTCTGTAAGCTGGGGAAGTATACAAGGGTTATCCAGCACTACAAAAACATGCCCACTTTTCCCCCTCTCTTGTCTCCAGATTGGGTGGGGTTTCAAACCTAGTTCCATTCAAGTAAATGGAGCTTAATTGCAAATACACCTGACCTGGAGATAAGAGAGAGGGAAAAGTGGCCATGTTTTTGTAGCGCTGGATAACCCCTTTAATTCTAAGAATACAGAATGTTGGAATAATAAGTATCCAACCCCTAATGCTCATTATGAGCCATAAACATAAATAATAGTGTAAATCCTCTGAATTCTGAAAGTTACTTGTCCCTAAATTGCCCTTAACAAATAAAACATGCAATAAGTTAAAAAAAATTACATTTTATTAAAACTTAGAAAAAAAAGTCAAAGTAATGGTGTGTTAGCAGATTATCAGTGGTAAAATTTGTTTAAGAAAAGAGCAAAAAAAGTTTAAGAAAAAATAATGCAATAAAAGTGTTGATTCTATTGATGACAATGGATCAGACTTCATGTATTCAGAAACAATTCCTTGCTGACAATTTTACTACACATGGATCATAAATAAAGTCTTTTCTGTAGGTTGCAGCTGTCACAGCTGAGTGATAACAGTGTCAGCAGAATTCTACCATACTGCCTACCAATTGCACTATACAGTAGGCCTCGATAACCTTTATTTTGCGGCGATTTCTATTCTCTCTGTCTCTCTGCCATGATGTACATGTCATAACAACGTATTTTCGGAAAAGAAAAGAGTGATCCTAAAAGTTTGCTTTTAATGTATAAAATTAAAACCTATATTATAATCTATATTATATAATATTTTAGTTGGTGCAATAAAATACTAACTGCTCCTATGAAACGGTCTGTCACAAAACACACTAGATGGGAAGTGAGCAGGTATGATATGTAGTTGAGGTGTACGTTATGGCTAAAATACAATACTCAGGTCACCATATAATAGTTACTTAGAAAGACTAGATCAAATGAGTAAAGCATATGTCCAGAATGTATACCGTACATGGCCAAAATTACAGATTTAAAGCGACTCTGTACCCACAATCTGACCCCCCAAACCACCAAACCCTCAGATGGCTGCTTTTAATCCAAGATCTGTCCTAGGGTCAGTTCGGCAGGTGATGCAGTTTTTGTCATGAAAAATTTAATACGGCAGCGCTGTGTCTAACGGCTTACATTTGTATATGCATTAGGCTGGCACCACCTCTCCGTCCTTCCTCCCCACCCTCCTCATCATTAGGGGTTTCTCGGACCCCGACATGGATTCCCCCCTTGGTGATATTTGATTTATTTATTTGGCTCTCATATTTTTTCTTACTCTCCCTGCTATTCTTTGTTTTGTGTCCATAGAGTTTAGTCATTTATACAGACTTTATTGTTTATACTCTGACAACATTATATTACTTTAGTTGTGAGTCAATACCATTAGCCATAGGGGGATCACAATATTCATACATGTCGGTATGTCCTGGTTCCATGTGTATTTAACATGGGCCTCTTGTATGTTGTGGTTTTAATTGATTTTATCATGTATGTTTTGCATTTTGTAGTTTTTGTGTACTAATAAAATCTGTATTATCTTTTACTTGAGCATACAATTTATTCCATCATTTTCCTTGGGGATGTGCCACCCTTGCATGTGTGACATGGCTTTTTCTTTGTTCGTTGATTTATATGCTTTTTCATGTCATATTGGGTTGAGCACCCCATCTTACTGATATAGTAGTGCCTTGTCCTCTTCTTTTGCTTTTTGCCTCCTCATCATTAGGAATGCTCCAGGCAGATTGCTTCCTGTTCCCCACCTGTGTGTATAATGAACATGGGCTGGATCGTTAATACACATGTGCAAAGCTCAAACAGCAGTAAATGTTCCTGAAGCATTCCTAATGATGAGGAGGGTGGGGAGGAAGGACAGAGAGGGTGTGCCAGCCTAATACATATACAAATGTAAGCACCGGCCATTAGACACAGCGCTGCGGGATTAAAAGTTGTTTTTAGGACAATAACTGCATCCCCTGCCGAACAGACCCCAGGACAGATCTTGGATTAAAAGCAGCTATCTGAGGGTACAAGTGGTTTGGGGGGGGGGGGGGACAGATTGTGTGTACAGAGTCGCTTTAAGGCTTTTACACATTCAGTACTTTTTCATGACTGTATGGCTATGTTCACACAACGTCTTTTTAGCTCCGTTTAAAATGACGTCCGTTATTTTGAGTCTAAAATAATGGACATCATTCAGCTGTCTAGCCTTCCCTTAGTACAATGACGGCTGTTGGTGAATAACTAATAAAAAAAAAACATCTGCTCTTTGCAAAAGACGTCAGAAAATAATTTTGATGTCCGCAGCAAAAACGTCCGTTATTCAATGCATTGTGTCAGTCTTCCCATTGACATTAATGCATTGCCATTGCAGTCAGTTAAATCGTAGCAAAAACGGTTGTTATTTTAAATATCAAAATCAACCGCCGTTTCTCTATTTTTGACGTTGTGTGAACATAGCCTATATTACGTCTGCCATCGTAAGCAGTTCAGGCCGACGTCAGCACAGGGCTTACCTGGGCAAGTGCCAGGGCCCACAGTGCCTCTAGGGGCCCAGAGAGGGAGAGGGGGCCCCCAATCTAATGTTCAGCTTGCTCACTGTAGGGCCGGGTGGGCAGTGTGAGAGGGCGGAACATCAGAAAAGACAGGAGAAAGGAGCAGGACCTGCACAGAAAGAGAAACGGTAAAGGCACTGATCACATGACCCAAAGGTCCTCAACCTTACAGTGTGGAGAGCAGCCCAACAGAGAGGAAGAGGAAGAAGATCGAGCTGTAAGTGCTGTGTGTCAGAGTCAGTCAGTCAGTGTGTATAAGTCAGTGTCTGTCAGTCAGTATCAGTCTGGCAGTGTCAGTAATGTGTGTTTGTGTATGTTAGTGGTGTTTTAAGTTATTGTGCACACCCTTGCAGTACACTGGCCCTACCTATATCTGTTATAATACAATATACAACACACTCTTTTCGTAGATCCAAAATGGATTTGTGCAATGTGTGTCTCTACAATAGGCCATTAACCATCTGGTGATACACTCTGCATATCTCCCTGATGAAGCTTCCCCAAGTAGGGTGAAATATGTTGGGGTTGATTATTTCTCTTTGTAGCGTTAATTAGTATCCAGAGTGATTGCATATAATCTTTGATGCATAGATATTGGTAGGAAACTACAGTAGCTTGAGTGCGATATCTACATATCTCTCTTGTATCCAGACTGACACGTTATTTATTCATCTGGTTGGTGACCTGAAAATCTGAGCTACAAATAGGGCACAACAGGGTGATTAAGGGTCAGGCTGGAGATCGGGACTCTCAAATTAATGATGAACAGTGTGACTGCAGGGGTTCAATAGTTGTATCTGACTATCAGGGGTCCATTACCTTCCTTCCGGCAGTCAGATGGGCGATCACTGTATAGAGTCAGCCACAGGCAGGCTCTATGCAATGATTGCAGATTACACTGATCTATGCTATGGCTTAGCATTGATCAGTGTGTAAAATGTAATGTAAGGCTGGGTTCACACTACGTATATTTCAGTCAGTATTGTGGTCCTCATATTGCAACCAAAACCAGGAGTGGATTAAAAACACAGAAAGGATCTGTTCACACAATGTTGAAATTGAGTGGATGGCCACCATATAACAGTAAATAACGGCCATTATTTCAATATAACAGCCGTTGTTTTAAAATAACAGCAAATAGTTGCCATTAAATGGCGACCATCCACTCAATTTCAACATTGTGTGAACAGATCCTTTGTGTTTTTAATCCACTCCTGGTTTTGGTTGCAATACTGACTGAAATATACTGACTGAGATATACATATACTGACTGAAATATACGTAGTGTGAACGCAGACACACTGACAGGTTTTTACTTTTCTCAGGACATTGTTCTGTATTGGGTAAATTACTAATTGATTCATACCAGTTTTCTAGCAGGAAAAGTCACACATTTTGGGCACACCTGATTTGCACAGAGAAAAATGTTACTTTTCCTTTCCTTACACAGTTCTCTGTATTAAAGTGGGAAGGGTGGGGCTTCCTATCGGATAAAATTTACACCAGCTCATAACTGGTATAGATTTTCATGTTGGCAACGCAAACAGTCACGAATACACAATATTAACCTCCTCCCGCCGCTCCACTGTTAATTAAAGTCGCTGAAGCCTATGCCTGATGCTGCAGCAACGTTAATTAACGCTCTAGGATGACACAGGCGTAGGAGCTGCGCCTGTGTCATCCGCAGTGGGTCTCAGCTATCACTGATAGCCGGGGACCCGCCACAACTCTCAGCACCCGCCGCAACTCTCAGCACATATACTAGAAGCCCCCCTGGGGGACTTCTAGCATATGCACACTGATCTCTCATTGAGATCTATGCAGTATGCTTATACTGCATAGATCAATGCTGCTGCAGCCGAAAACAATAGAGTGCCGAGCCGGGTTCAGCGCCATCAGCGCCTCTGGCCGGCCTCGGACGCAGGGATCGCTCCTCCGTGACAACAGAAGATAACAAAGCCACTTTACTGCAGTGCAAGAAATGTTTAGTCTACTAATAAAAGAATATAAATTGTCTGGCATTTTCTGTGCAAAAGAATCAAGCAGGCAATCCTATCATTGCTAAGACTGTGCATGAGCTTTTAGTGCCACTTATATGTTTTCTTGTATTACTTTATTTGCATTGAACATACTAAAGTCATTATAATTAAAATTAAAAAAATTAAAAGATAAAAATATTTAAGCATACTTTCTATATGATGCAAGAGATATTTCTTTTTTTAAGTTATCATTAATGCATAACTGTCATTTAAATGTCATTTTTCAGAAATCAATAACTATCAATAGTACAAGTGATTTTAAGAAACCCTGTATTAGGTTTTATTTAGCAAAAGTGTTTCTTTCGGTACTCAAAAAGCTGTTTTCCTACCTCCCCCCTCACTTCAGATGAAGCAGCATTTCTGTGTCCATTATGCTCTATGGAGAGGGGTCAAGAGAACACGGAGAGGAGAAAAGGAGGACTGTACAAAACAACTTTCTGCAATCTTCTCTCACCAAGCTCCCAGATAAGCACTAACCTTTCTGACCTCTGAATCCAGCATTTTATGTGCCCAGTCGCCAAACAGTACAGCTGCTTGTCTCCTCTTCTTACTCACTTATGCCCCTCGGCCCCTCCCCCTTCCATAGGGTATAATGGACTCAGCAAATCCGTCTTCACTGTGCTCTTTCGTAATGTAGACGGCTTTGCCTGATAATGAACAAATAAGAAGTAAGGGGGGGGGGCTGGGAAACAACTTTTTGAGTACAGAAAGAGGCTTTTTCTGCCTAATAAAACCTATTACAGAGTTTCTTAAAATTGCTTGTACAAAAAATTAATGTAAACATATCCTTATATGGTGTGTCTGAGATTATTAACTTTTCATAACTCCATAATTTTGTAACACTCCATGTGCACTGTTTGTCTGTGGACACCCAGTCATTGCCTTTTTAAGTGTTCTTATAACAAGGTATCATATTGTGCTGAATGATTTTTTTTTTTTTTTTAAGTTTATATAAATTGATATAGGTGTGTAGGTAGGTGTGGACACATTTAATTACAATAATCTATGTACACATACACTGATTTGTAGATTTATCAAACATGTTGTAAAGTACAATTGGCTCAGTTGCCCCTAGCGACCAATCAGATTCCACCTTTCATTTTCCAAAGAGTCTGTGAGGAATGAAAGGTGGAATCTTATTGGTTGCTAGGGGCAACTGAGCCAGTTTCACTTTACACCATGTTTGATAAATCTCCCCCATAGTGCATAAATGTACATATATGTATATTCCTTGTTCAATAGCCTTAGAAAAACAGTTTTGTATATAACTGGTTTTTAAAAAGAAAGTTAAAAAGTCACAATATTCAAATGTTCAATAGGTTTTGAATGTTTATGTATAGCTAATTTACAAAATTTTTGGGTGAGCAAAAATTACCCCCATCCAAAAGTATTAAAATACCATTGATTCTCAAATCACATAAAAAACATACGGTACTTGGCTAGTCACAGTATTAGACTTCAGTTTCCCAACAAAATAATTGGACTGTAGAATTAAATCAATCTAAAATATCTTTTGATTTTTGCACAACTTGAACTGTATGAAAATATGCAACACGATTTCTAGCAACATGAACTTGTGGGTTTGCACATTCCCAGATCAGCTTATTAGAATAAATTAGCTTAAATATGTATCAGTAGATTGGAATACAGTCGTGTAACTTCTTCTGACTTGTCAATTAGTCAGGTGCTACCATTCACTACTAACAACTTTACTGTACTTAGATTTTTTGCTGAGTGTATAGCTAGAATTTCATAAACAGGTGAATAAACGAATGAATGCATAAAGAATGCAAAATGTTATATGATAGAAATATCAACAGCAATGACTTAACCTCTTCAAAACCGCTCATATACATTGGCGGTTGTGAGGAAGTATATGGAGTACAGGAGCTGAGCCCACTCTTTACACAAATCTAACCTGCTGATATGTCCCTATTGCACTGGAGATGCCGAGGAGAAAAGTATGTCTCTTACCATTCCCGTGCAGGTAGATGTGTACCCTGTGGTCTGGGGAGACCGTTAGGAGCACTGGGGCACCCGTTAGGAGCACTGCCTGACCCCATAGAGCCGATCTGCTCCCGACTGGCCTGCCCCTTTTTAATGATAATGAATGTAGTGGACCGGCCAGGGGCAGACCAGATCGACCTATGGGGGTGGGCAACGCTCCTAACAGTCTCACCAGTCCGCGGATCAATGATGCTGGACCTGTTAGGTGTCTTATAAGAAGGCCCTCAATGTTATTGCAGTGATGACATTGCGTGGACCAGCATTAGCAATCAGATGATTGCTTATATAAATTCCTTAGGGTGACTTAAAAAGTGTTTAAAAAATGTTATTACCAGGTTTTTTTTTTTAATCACTACCATTATAAAAATTAAAATCACAAAAATAAAAATACAAACATTAAGTATTAGGCTATGTTCACACACTGTATATTTTCTTAAAACCACGGCCGTTGTACAGAAATATTCACGTCCATTGCTGCCTAGGAATCCCGGCCAGAGCGTATACGCGCAACCGCAAACAACTGACATGTCATTGAATAGCGGCCACCGAAAACCCTGTCAGTGCACACTATGGAGCGAGTGGCTCCGGCTGCACGCTCCATTGTGTGCTGTGGGAAGTTCTGATGTGGGCGCACACAGATGCGCCCAAATCAGAACACTGCGGCCGAAAAGATCATCCGTCCGGTACTGCCGTACCGGCCGGGATGATCTTTTCAGAGACTTCCCGTTCCGTTACCCGGCCGGATCACGGAACGGCAGGTCTAATACGAAATCTGAACATAGCCTTACCATGTAAGGCATTGTCTCATTTTCTTAAAAGATAATGTTAATGTTATAAAAACCTGCACAGCAAACTACGTAAATGCCAAAAAATGACAAACACCAAAATTGCTGATTTTGGGTCATAGAAAATAGAATTAAAAGTAGCGACTAAAATGGTACAAATACAAACAAAAGATCATGGTGCAGAAAATTAAACCCTCATACAGTCCCATAGATGGAAGAAAAAGTTAAAACTGAGCAATTTTAAGCATATTAATTAAAAAAAAAGGGTAAACAGTTTTAAAAATAGTAAAATTAAACTAATTATAAATAACAGCCAGATGATGGAAAGTGAATGAAGGAATATTTATTAGTAATGTACTTTGCCACTGCCCCTTCTAATGTACTGTACCACTATGCTCTGTAGTGTACTGTACCACTGTCCTCTGTGGTGTACTGTGCCTCTTTAACCACCAATGTAAAGTTCCAGTGCCCCCTCTAATGTACTGTACCATTGTCCTCTCTAGTGTACTGTGCCACTGTCATCTAATGTACTGTACCACTGTCCTCTAATGTACTGTATGACTATCTCCTCTAATGTACTGTACCACTGTCCTCTAATGTACTGTATGACTATCCCCTCTAATGTACTGTACCACTGTCCTCTAATGTACTGTATGACTATCCCCTCTAATGTACTGTACCACTGTCCTCTAATGTACTGTATGACTATCCCCTCTAATGTACTTTACCACTGCCCTCTAATGTACTGTATGACTATCCCCTCTAATGTACTGTGCCACTGCCCTCTAATGTACTGTATGACTATCCCCTCTAATGTACTGTACCACTGCCCTCTAATGTACTGTATGACTATCCCCTCTAATGTACTGTGCCACTGATTCTTCTAACCTGCTGATAGTTCCCCTTTAAACTTCATGGAGATGAACAGGCTGAGCCATAGAAGTGGCCAGCCTTAAGATTATCATAATGGTAATTTCATTCAAGGGCCGACATGGTGGTTGAACATAAAAATGAGGATCATGGTTGAGGTTGACCTTAACACCTTCAGGACTGGGCTGATTTTGGCCTTAAGAACCAAAGCCCATTTTTGAAATCTGACCTGGCATTTTTCTCATTTTGAATTATCTGTGGTCACCGTATCAGTTTAGTCATGGGATAATTTCATTGCCATTGTTATTATGCATGTGGTGATGCTAAATATGTGTACTGTTTTTTCTACATTTATTATTGAATTGGAGACTATGGGGATTATGTGTGTTTTGTACTTAATTTATATTTTTATTTGTGTGTGTTTTCTTTTTTATACTTTAACTTTATTTTACTGGCCCTCCATGGGGACTATCTGATTTCCTGATGACAGGCACATTACATTGCAATGCAGATCTGCATTGCAATGTATTGTGCCTGCCATAAGCAAAGCTAATCAGACTCAGGGAGACCTCCGGTTGTCATAGCAACCATCGGGGCTTTGAGATCGCTCCCTACAGCCACAATGGTGAACAGAGGGAGAATTCTCCCCCTGTTCTGCCCTATAGATTATGTGATCCCACTGATTGCAGCATCTATCACGTTAACTGTCGCAATCCAAGCTTGGCCCAGGTCTCGGCAGTTACAGCGGATGTCCAGCTATCACTGACAGCCGGGACTGCCGCGATAACACAGGTGCAGCTTCTGTGCCCTTGCCATCCTAATCATGTACCAGCAAGTCCATTTGCGGGAATGGGGATTTAAATAGGACGTGCAGGTGTGTGATTTTGCGGGAAGGGGTCTAATGTATACTGGGTCTGTTAGAATGGCAAGCCAGAATGGGCCTCCCCTTTATTGTTGTCTGGCCGGGATCTCACAGTATTCATGAATTCTTATGGCCTAGCATTTCACCTAACTCCTTTGATTGTTTTAACTAAATCTGTGGCCTTTTTAACTGAAAAAGTATGTTTTGCACATTCATTTCACAGTCTGTGTTTATTGTGTTTACAGTTATTTCAAGGGGAAATGAAAGTCTATCCTATATCCAAAAGTCATCAACATCACACAATCCTTCAATTTCCCTGACACAGTGTTGCATGCGAGGTAGTTCACCAAAAAATGTTTTCTTTCTAACCAACAGCTGCCAACAAGTGCCAGAAATGTGTAATTTACTTCTGTTACTTCCAGTAGTTGTCAGCTGTTGCATGCCCTTCAGGAAGTGGTGTATTCTTTCCAGCCTGACACAGTGCTCTCTGTTGCCACCTCTGTCTATGTCAGGAACTGTCCAGAGCAGTAACAAATTCCTGTTGAAAACCTCTACTGCTCTTGACAGTTCCTGACATAGACAGAGGTGGCAGCAGAGAGCACTGTGTCAGACTGGAAAGAATTCACCACTTCCTGCAGGACATACAGCAGCTAAGTACTGGATTTTTTAATAGGAGTAAATTACAAATCTCTGTCACTTGCTGGGACCAGTTGATTTGAAAGAAACTAGTTTTTGAGGAACTACCCCTTTAATGGGTGTTTTTAGGTTTCCCATGAGATTACTGGTGATCACTGGAGGAGCTAACAGCAGGTCTGAGTAGCTTATCCACAGTACATTCAATTAATAACTTCAGTCTGCTACTCAAATGCCCAATGGGGTAACAAAAAAGGGGATCTATACTGGCTGTAATTTACCATACCAAAACTAAATACTGGGAGGCATTAAATCATCAGTTTTTACAGACAAAGAACTTACACCTCCTCCCAGACTTTCTAACTTCACAGCTCGGCATCAGCTATGAGCATCACCCCTTGCGTGAACTTTCACCATCTATTGGTCCGAGGTAAATCAAATGCTATATTTTTTTTCTATATTTAGTGACAGAGAAAAATTTTTATCCAAAGAGATCAAAGATAATCAAACTACACCTGGTTATTATTTGTAAAGACTTTCCTAAGATTTTAATGATTAATTTATCTGCCACATAATGTTGTAATAGATCATGGCAAACATCAAGGGAAGAATGCAGCGCTGCATTTTTAGAGTCCCTATTCTAGGTCTCCGAATGATAATAGGCATGAGAAGCTTCATTCATCTTCTTCAATGATTGTTTCTTCAGGAATCCACTATATGTTTCCTTTTATGAGGGAGGTCAGGCTGATTCTATAGGGACTTACTCCGAGACCATTAAACTATCTGGATAGTGGCTAAATTATCATTCTCATCATCATTTCCATAAATCACCAGCAGACGGAAAGAACAAATGTGTTAGTTTTAGTTAACAGATGAACGTTAAACTATAGGACAAAACCGAATACTTTTCCATTAATATGATTTAGTCAATGATAAATGTTGATAGAGGAAAATAAAATAAAGTCCTGTTTTTAACAATGATAAATTCACAAGTACATATATATATATATATATATATATATATATATATATATTATATATAGCCATGAATGTGAGATATTTACACCTGTTTAGCTTATGTGCAAATGATAACATATTGTTTAAGCTAGCGGTGAGACAAGGGCAGAAGTCATCTAATGCCTCATTCACACCTCAGTATTTGCTCATCGGCTGTATCCCATTAATTTCTATGGTGCTATTTATACATCCTGTAAAACTGCAGATCCACAATCCACGCCCCCAAAAAAAAAGTTGTAATGTGGTCCACAATTGCTGTACAGACACTCCAATAGAAGTCTGTATTTGCGGATAGCACATTGCAATCCGCGAAAACCATATGCAATTGCGGATCCACATTTTGTGACATTACCAAGTTAATTTTTGCCTTCCCATTTTTTTTTTTTGAACTACACCTTTCACCCCTTAATGACCGCGGGCCTATATTTACGCCCTGCGGCCGCCTCGGACAGTTCAGAACGGGGCAGTGCGGCAACCCCGCTCTGAACCGCCGCGGTCCCGGGTGCGGCATGTAGCCCGAGACCGCAGCTATTAGCAGGCACAGTCCAATCGCGGTGCCTGCTAATCAAGTTTTCAGATGCAGCTGTCAACTTTGACAGCTGCATCTAAAAACTTACTGCATCTTTGCTGGCTTACCCAGCTGGGGTCTACGTTGTGATGGCGCTGATCCAGGCTCATCACTCGATTGCTTTCAGCTGCAGCAGCCAAAAGCAATCCAGTGCCTAGCTCAACCCCAGGGGGGCTTCTAGTATAAGGCTGGGTTCACACTACGTATATTTCAGTCAGTATTGTGGTCCTCATATTGCAACCAAAACCAGGAGTGGATTGAAAACACAGAAAGGATCTTTTCACACAATGTTGAAATTGAGTGGATTGCCGCCATTTAATGGCAAATATTTGCTGTTATTTTAGAACAACGGCTGTTATATTGAAATAATGGCAGTTATTTACTGTTATATGGCGGCCATCCACTCAATTTCAACATTGTGTGGACAGAGCCTTTCTGTGTTTTTAATCCACTCCTGGTTTTAGTTGCAATATGAGGACCACAATACTGACTGAAATATACGTAGTGTGAACCCAGCCCAAATGTAGAAAAAAAATGTTATTATTAATAAAAAGCCCCCTCCCCTAATAAAAGTTTGAATCACCCCCCTTTTCCCCATGTTATAAATAAAAAATAATAAATAAACATGTTTGGTATCGCCGCGTGCGTAATCACCCAAAATATAAATTTATCACATTCCTGATCTCGCACAATAAACGGCGTAAGCGCCAAAAAATTCCAAAGTGCAAAATTGGGCATTTTTGGTTGCATCAAATCCAGAAAAATTGTAATGAAAAGCGATCAAAAAGTTGCATATGCGCAATCAAGGTACTGATAGAAAGAACACATCATGGCGCAAAAACTGACACCTCACACAGCCCCATAGACCAAAGGATAAAAGCGCTATAAGCCTGGGAATGGAGAGATTTTAATGACCATATATTTGTTAACGATGGTTTGATTTTTTTTACAAGCCATCACATAATATAAAAGTTATACATGTTACATATTGTTGTAATCGTAACTACTTGAGGAACATATATAATAAGTCAGTTTTATCCCAGGGCGAACGACGTAAAAACAAATGCCCCTTAAATAAAAAAAAATGTGTTTTGTGTTTTTTTTACAATTTCACCACATATTGAATCGCAGTGTATTTTATTAAAAAATTCAGCCTGTCATTGCAAAGTACAATTAATGGCGCAAAAAATAAGGGTCCATGTGGGTTTCTAGGTGAAAAAATGCAAGTGCTATGGCCTTTTAAGCACAAGGAGGAAAAAAACGGAAACGCAAAAATGCAAATTGGGTCAAAATCCCCGATGGAGCACTGTTAGGAGCACTGCAGCATCATCATTAGAGGACGCGGGCCGGATGACGCAGCAGTGCTCCTAGGGGTGCTTTGGAGCAGAGTTTTCCCCGACAGCGCGGTATGTGGTACACTTCTAGGACATCAAACTCATTAGAAGTCATCAGATTCATCCTGCCGTTTAACATAGATGATATGGTTAGTAACAGCTGTGGCATCTTGGTGGTTAAAGGGCTTTTTCTTGCAAAAACAGCCTGTCCACACAATGTGTGTGGCAGTGCAATTCAGCTCCATTAACTTCAATAGAACTGAGCTACAGAATCACACCTAAACTGAGGAATAGTAAGGTATTCAATCAATCGAATATTATCGAATAGTTCTCCGAATATTCGATAAATATTCGATAAATGTTCAAATCCCCCAGCTTTCATTTTTTACCTCCAAGTGGTCGAATAGATGTTTTTCAATAATCGAATACTTGTTCCCATACACTTTAATGGGATTGAATATTCGGGAGATATTCGAATATTCGAATATTTCACTATTCGTTCATCACTAATGCTGATAACATGGTGGCCAGGGGCCTAGTGAAGGCACCCAGGCCTGCTTTCTTGGTAATCCCAGGGACTGGCTGTTTTAGTGCATACACTACAAGTTAGTAGTATTCCCGTTTTATGAAAGTAATCAAGCTTTTAGAATACCAGAAAGATTAAATACAAAACACAAATATTAAAAAACATAATAAGTATCAAAACACAAATCTTCTTTTTTTTTCAATCACTCTTTACTTTTTTCTGTTGGATCAATGACTTGTTAAATAACCTTATGTCTTTTTAGCTTATGGCTTATCGTATGTGTAAACGCAGCGAAAGATCAAGTGACGAGCGAGAAATCGTTCACTTTGATTTTGAACATGTTCTTAAATCGTTGTTGGTCTTTCGCAAAAAAATTGCAGATCGTTCCGTGTAAACAGTCGTTCACCGATTTAGGCTACTGTATGTGCGAGATAGGCTTAAGCGATTCACAAAACGATCGCAAAACAATCGCAAAACGATTTTTCCGTACGATATATCGTTCTGTCTAAACGCTGATCGTTATAAAAAAAAAATTACTTCGAAATGGTTAATCGTACGACCGGGTGAATTATCGCTACGTGTAAACCCAACAAAAGTAGGGACAGTTGTTTGGGTGAACACAGGGGTGAAACGTTCCCTACCCTACATGAGAGCTGTCTTTTCATTTTCCCATAAAAAATTTTGATACACCTGTGATTTGTCCCTCAATAATGTCAAGTCTTCCAAGCCCCGAGGCAGCAATGCAGCTCCAAACCAGGACACTCCCTCAACTATGCCCTACAGTGGGGATGAGGCGCTAGAGTTAATTAACTTTTTTTTTTTTTTTTTTTAACAAACATTGGTGTATTTGTACTAATAAATCCCACTTTGTCTTATCTGTCCATAGAACATTTCCCCAGAAGCATTTTTGGACACCCAAATGGTCTTGGACAAACGTAAGACAGGCTTCAATGGTTTTGCAAGATGACAGCAGCTTTCATGATATATATATATATATATATATATATATATATATATTTTTTTTTTATTTATTTATTTATTTTTTTTTATTTTGCAAGACAGTATTGATGTAGTGGTACATCACTCAAGTTACAATGGCCTCGAGTTACAATATTTTCAACACACAATGGTCTATCTTGGACCAATGTAACTTGACAGAACTACATGTACTTTATGACTTTTTACCTTTGTCTGGATGAGCTGTTCCTTTGAACACATGGTGAGGACAGCTCCTTATGACCTTTCTGGTGCACTGTGTGCACTGTTCAGGGTCGTAAAAAAGCTCTTTTCCTTTACAAATAAACTGATCTGTAGCTTCTAGCAGCTATTTCTTACTTTTGCAAAGTAAAAATCTTTCTGTATTTAGATGCCTGCTTATTTTTCTTTATTTTTTTCCTTTATTCTTATCTTATGATGACATTTTGAAAGCTTCAGAACCAATTACCAGTTTTCTTTTAGAGTTTTAGTCTCAAGATACAGTAGTTTTCAACATACAATGGTCGTGGTGGAACCAATTATTATTGTAACTTGAGGGACCACTGTATAAAGTTAGACAACAGTTTCTAAAAAGGCTCCACATACATCAAATAATTTGACCCATTTGTGCATTCTTAGACTTTACACTTCCAGGAAATCGTCCACATTGTGTTGTAAAATTAATTATGTGAGATTTTCTTTGGAAGTCATTGGTGGACACCAAGGAAATCTGATATATAATGGAAGGGATGTGACCCAGTTTTATATGTGAATATCCATAAAATGTGACAATTTGATGGCAGATGAATTTATTTGGCATGTTATATGTCTGCATAGTAAATTATTGTCAAAATTATATATATTTTTAGCAGTCAACAGAAATGGTTACAGTATGTTGCTATTTTGATTTGGTAACTAGATATGTTGGTATATGATCATCAAACAGGTTGTTTTATTTTATTATAGGATGACAAGGTATGACCATCTTATGTATTATACCATGATTGTTGGCATCACATTTCCCATGTATAATTTTTTTTCATTGCATAAAATTATTTTAGGGTAGGTTTATTAAGAACACTAAATGTATTTTCTTTAGGATATATGATAATAATTTAAACACTGGCAATGTATTGTTCCATAATGGTAATTTTGGATGTTAGGTGAAGAAGTTAATAATTTGGTTTAGAGGGTAATTCTTGGTGTTCTTGATTTACTGCATTTGTAAAGCTCCATTCACACAGAGTAAAACTGGCGGAATTTCACGGCGGAATTCTCCGCCGCGGAATCCAACCAGCCTCCGTGTCATACTGGCAGTCTATGGGAGGCTCGCACGCCTCCTCTCTCCACCCGGAAGAATGAACATGTCCATTCTCCCGCGTGGAGAGAGGAGGCGCGCGAGCCTCCCATAGACTGCCAGTATGACACGGGGGCTGGCGGAATTCCATCAGTTTTACTCCGTGTGAATGGAGCCTAATGATTGCTAACTTCAACCAAAGGGAGAAATAGATTTTTTTTCCCCTGGCCACAGAATGGCACATCAAATATGTTTTTTTTGCTATTTTTAATTGACTTAATTCCTGCCCCCTTTACCATTGCTATCCTAAGCACAGGACCTAGAGGGGCAAATACAGACCTTGCCAGTGGTGTCTCGGTGACCTCTACACCAGGTGTTTCAAAAAGGTGTCTACACTGTGCTAATCACTAGGTATGGCTAATCATTAGAGATGAGCGGAACTTTTGGACTTTCAGTCCGAAAGCCGCTCACTCTAGTGCGATGCCTGCAATCCCGGGAGCATAGTTGCGCTCCCGGAAATCTGCGGGCAGGATCTTCCAGGGAATTCAAGATACATTCCCTGGAAATCCAGGGAATGTATCTTGAATTCCCTGGAAGATCCTGCCCGCAGATTCCCGGGAGCGCAAGTACGCTCCCGGGATCGCAGGCATCCCAGGCATTGTAATTAAGAGAAGATGCCGTCGGACCAAAAGTCCGACGGTTCGCTCATCTCTACTAATCATACCTAGTAAAACTGAACACATACTTACTATATTAAATCATGGGCACAGAGAAAATCATTTAACAGATTGTGAGCCACTGCTGTTTAAAGACTTTGGGGCGGATGCATCAATGTCTGCACCTAGCGCAAAACGGCAAAATTTTTGCACAAGGACCCTCCATGTGCAAAATTTTTAACCATTTTGCCCGTTTTCACCCCGTTTGCCATGTTGGCGGGGAGGGAGTATGGCTCTGCCCATGGGGATGTGTAGAGAAGAAAGGGATAATATCAGCTCACCCTTGATCCAAAAGTTCAGGCACCAGCCACCATGAAGCACGAGACCTTGAGTCGGGCCAACTCCCCATACATATATGGAATACAAATAGTTGCTGTCCGGCTCCAAGTAGTATAAAAATCTTTTCTTTATTGTAGCATATTAAAAACTGTACATGACAGTATCATAAACTCCAACGCGTTTCGGAAAAGCTTCCTTAATCATGGCATACAAAATAGTAAAAACCACATCTATTTATACATATATCCCAATAAAGGTAAAAGGGGAGGGAACAAAGAAAAGAGACAGGAAGGGGCAAAGTTCTATATCAAACACCTGTGGAAGCGAACACAGGGAGTAGCATACATAAAACCAGAGACGGATGAATAGCATGGAAAGAAGAAAACGCATAATACATCTCATGGTGTAAACGCAACATGTGAATATAAACAAATATTAGAAACATGAGCGCATACAGTTAATGAAAAAACACAGCAGGGGGGTCTATACTATGAGGGAGAAATACATTTAACATGCTCAGAACACAAAAAAAAACTTTAAAAAAAAAAACTTGTACAGACTGTTGCGAAGTTGTTAATAAATAAAAGCCAGATCATTCTTCCTGTTAAGACCTAATGGTATACGACAGTCTAATTCTAGGATCCAAAAGGCTTCCCGTAGTCTAACCTGATGCAACCAGTCCCCCCCCCCTCCGAGGTCTATTAACCCTCTTAATGCCACATATAGAAAGAGATGACACATCTCCCCCATACCGTTCGACAAAATGTCTGGAGAGACCAGACATGGGGCGATGTAGCATCATTCTGGAAGCAGCTGATATATCTCCAAGGTGTTCAGCTAACCTTTTCTTGAGCTTTCTAATTGTGCACCCCACGTATTGGACATTGCACATTGTACATGTGGCCAGATATATGACATGATTAGTTTCGCATTTGATCAAAGTGGGAATATGATAGTTCCTCCTGGTTACGCTGGAGACGAAATGTCTCTGGGCTGTCATATACTTACAACAGGGGCATCTGGGGAGGGAACACCTGAAGCAGCCCGTGGTAGCTAGCCAGCTACTTTTGGCCTGTTCTCTCAACACAGAAGGTGATAAGATGTTGGCAAGGGATCTGCCCCTCCTGGCCACACACCTAACACCCTGAGACAATACAGTAGCACAATCGTCGTCTGAATATAGTACAGGAAGATTTTTGCGAATCACATCTTGTATATCATAAAATTGTGCGCTGTAAGGTGTAGAAAATGTTATGGGAGCTCCCTAAGTATCGGTCGCGGAGATGGTAATCGCGATCATGTGATTCTGCAATTTTTCTAGCTCTAGTGATCACATTCCTGGTGTATCCCCTTGCCTGTAGTCTGCGTGTGAGATTATTACATTGTGAAAGATAGGTGGGATTGTCAGAACACGCACGGCGCGCTCTGACAAACTCCCCGATGGGGAGACTTCTAATAGTGTGCCAGGGATGGCTGCTGGATGCATGCAGGATGCCATTTCCCGAAGTGGGCTTATGATACAATGAGGTAATGATGCTATTGTGCTCACAATCAGCAGTTAAACTAATATCCAAAAAAGAAACAGTGTGTGGATCCGAATGTAATGTAAAAACCAAATTAAGCCCATTATCATTGAGAAATGAGAGAAAAAGTGGAATGCTGTCCTGTTCCCCCCGCCATATCAGGAGGAGGTCATCTATATAACGGCCATACCAGACAATGGAGTCTCGGTACGGGTTGGAATCTGCACATAGATGAACCTCCTCCCAATAGCCCATATAAAGATTGGCTAATGACGGGGAGAATTTCGCTCCCATAGGACAGCCTTCTATTTGTAAATAAAATGTGCTGGTAAAGCAAAAAAAATTATGCTGTAACAAAAACTCAACCACCAAAACAATGTAATCTTGTAAAATTATTTCATAATTACTGTACTTGCGAAGGTGGAAATGTAGTGCTACCAGCACCAGATGATGTGGAATACATGTATATAGTGCAGTGACATTGCATGTGACCCATGTATAGTTGGATGCCCAGGTGAAACCACCTAAAGCCGCTAGGAGGGACTTGCTGTCCCTGATGTATTCGGGAATCCGGACCACCAAGGGTTGAAGCAAGTCATCCACCCATGAGCATAGGCGTTCACACAGGGAACCCACTCCCGACACAATGGGACGTAGGGGAGGTGGAAAAATGGCTTTATGGGTTTTCGGGAGGGCATGAAAAGCCGGTACCATGGGATGTTCCACTAGTAAAAACTCATACTGACGTTGCGTAATGATATTAGCTTCTAGACCACACTTAAGTATCTCAATAAGTTTAGTTGTTATCCAAGTGGTGGGATCTGAGGACAGGGGTCTGTACGTGCGACGGTCAGAAAGCATATTAGTGGCCTCTCGCTCATACAAAGCCCTGTCCAAAACCACCACTGATCCGCCCTTATGAGATGGGCGGATGACTATGTGTGGGTTCTGTGCTAAATCTTTTAACCCTCTTCGCTCAGCAGCAGTAAGGTTACAACCAGTGTTCTGCTGACTAGAGGTAAGATTGCGTAAGTCCGATTCTACCCGGGACTGAAAAATGTCCATAGCAGAAACACGGGAAGCCTTTTGGATCCTAGAATTAGACTGTCGTATACCATTAGGTCTTAACAGGAAGAATGATCTGGCTTTTATTTGTTAACAACTTCGCAACAGTCTGTACATTTTTTTTAAAGGTTTTTTTTTTTTTGTGTTCTGAGCATGTTAAATGTATTTCTCCCTCATAGTATAGACCCCCCTGCTGTGTTTTTTCATTAACTGTATGCGCTCATGTTTCTAATATTTGTTTATATTCACATGTTGCGTTTACACCATGAGATGTATTATGCGTTTTCTTCTTTCCATGCTATTCATCCGTCTCTGGTTTTATGTATGCTACTCCCTGTGTTCGCTTCCACAGGTGTTTGATATAGAACTTTGCCCCTTCCTGTCTCTTTTCTTTGTTCCCTCCCCTTTTACCTTTATTGGGATATATGTATAAATAGATGTGGTTTTTACTATTTTGTATGCCATGATTAAGGAAGCGTTGGAGTTTATGATACTGTCATGTACAGTTTTTAATATGCTACAATAAAGAAAAGATTTTTATACTACTAAGAGCCGGACAGCAACTATTTGTATTCCATGGGGATGTGTGTCCATCCCATAAAAAATATGTATTAACATTTGCATAGTCGTTAATACATATTAGGCTGCCTATTAAGGCATACCCCACTTTGTTTCTACTATCCGAAGTGACTGGGCTTCTCTGCTGTGAGGCACAGTTTATAAAATGTAGTGCACACAAGGACTACCCAGAAATATAATGTCACTGTTTAATAGGTCTTGCCACCGTGTAATACTGTTCAAATGCAATATTATGTCACTCTGGAGAACCCAGTGATTCGTTTTGTGGTAACTTTGTTTAGAATGAATTGGGTAGTAGGTGATTCAAAGTGTAGCCGTCACTTTAAGTAACTTTTCAGTATGTGCTGTCCAGTGTCTACATAAAAAGCAGCATTATTTCTGTTTATTCTATCACAAGAATATGGAATTTCCCATCAGCAGCATTGTTAGTACAGAGGGAAGCTCTTTTGCCTTAAAAGATCCATAACAACGTTTCTCATAATGGCTTGAACTATTGATTTCTGCAAAGCTGTTTGAAATAATAGTTACACTTAAAAAAAACACCGTGGTAAGATGGAGAGTGGTTGCTCTTACTGGAGTATTGAGACTCTCTCTGAGACTGGTCATTTGCATTTCTCTCCTCCCCCCCCCCCCCCCCCCCCCTGCATCTAGCCACGCTTCCTACCTGTCCAGCAGGGGAGCAGGGCGGATGTCAGCAAAAACTCACAATAATTTGGTTTGCACAAATATCTGTGACTTTTAGCTGATATACACAGAACAGAGGGATGAAAAATACTCCACTGGAATTTTATTTTTGAATGTTTATTTCCTATCTGTTTGAGAACGATTGCTTTGGGGTATCTTTTCCCAACGCATTTTAACCTCCATTTTTGGATGGGAAGTAGTAAAGAATGTTCTTTTTACTATCATAAAGCGAGCAAACAATATTGCCTTGAACTTAGGGTATGTTCATACTGAGGAATTGGCGAGGAATTTCAAGCTGAATCTGCGCTTAATTTTATGCGTATTCTGCTTGAAATCCACCCATAAAATATGTACAGAGCAATGTCCCATTGTGTTCAATGGAATATCTGCTCTGTTGTTCACACGGCGGAATTTACGCACAGCAATGTTTCGCCATGGATCTGTTTTTCCTCCAACAGAATTGACTAGAGAAATTCCCTAGAAGTCATTGGGCTTTGACTTTTGGATTTCTACTCGCATTCTTTTTGAATTCCGCCACAGCTGAAGAAGAGGAAATTTCAAGCAGAAAACTTTCCTCTTCAATTCCTTAAAGTGTCACTGTGGTGATTTTTTTTTTTTTTGCAGAAATCAATAGTCCAGGTGATTTTAAGAAACTTTGTAATTGGGTTTATTATCCGAAAAATGCATTTTTATCATGAAAAAGCAGTTTGAAGCTCTCCCCCCTGTCTTCATTGTTCTCCTATGGAGAGAGCTAAAGAAAAGACCAAAACAGGACAACAAAGAGTTAATCTACAAATCCCTCACGGGATATCTCCTGTGACAGTCACCAGTGACCTGTCTGAGCTCAGATTACAGCTGTCACCCAGCTCCGTGCCTGTAATCCTCTGTTATCTGCTTTCTGCTGCCAGCTAACTCCCTCCTTCCTCCTCCCCCCTCCCCTCTCCCTAGAGCAGACAGGGTACGACTCCTGCAACAAGTCACAATTTTCAGATTTTTCAGAGTGGATGAAAAAGAGGAAGGAGGGGGGGACCTGGGAAAAGGCTTTTTACATGCAGATAATGGCAGATTTGGCTAATAAACCCAATTACAAAGTTTCTTAAAATCGCCTGGACTATTGATTTCTGCAAAAAAAAAAAAAATACGATAGTGACTCTTTAACTATTTGCCTATGTGAAGATACCATTACAGTCTATTACATTAGAACATTTAGTACTAGCCTAAATGTTTATTTTCAATAAAGTGACATTTTGACCTGCCAAGGGGATTTTCTCAAACATACATTGAATGATCAACACAAACAATTGATAGACATCCTCATCATTTTATTCCACATTTGCAGAATAATGTAGTGATTCACACTAATAGTCAACAGACCACCGCTCTTCATGGACCACCCAGACAATCTAAGGATTGCCCACTCAGCCCCTTCTGCAGCTCCCTACGAATTCTCTGCTTCTCCCGCTCGCTGTCTGTGTGTGTTGTAGCACAGGAAGCAAGCGGGGAACGAGGAGGGAGTGAGAACTGATCTGACAGGCCGGTACTCGCTTTCTCCTCAATATCGGGCCATATTATATGGCCCTTACAGTTTGCTGCAGATCAGACACTCAGGAAAACCTCTCCAACTTTTATTATAGAACAAAATCATATTCTACATTATGCAAGCACAGGCAGATATATGAAAGTTCCTATCTGTCTCCCTGACCTAACTGCCATGTAGCAGTGTCAGCAGTTTAAAAAGTGAATTGCAACTGACAGCTTCATTTAAAGGGAACCTGTCACTATGAAAATTCTACCTAAGCTATCGGCATTATGTTATAGAGAAGAAGGAGCTGAGCGGATTGATATATTGTTTTATGGGAGAAGATTTACTGTGATTTGTAATTTATTTAGAACTCCAGAGTCCAGACCATTGAGTGACACCGCCCACTGGACTCCTTAACACAGAATAATAAGGGATTTTAATCAATAATTTACAAGTTATACTGACTATTTTCCCACAAAGATATATATCAATCTGTTCAGTTCCTTCTGCTCTATAACATGATGGTGATAGATTATATAACAATATCTTGGTGACCGGTTTCCTTTAAGCAAATATATTGTATATTTATCCTCTAAATTACATCTATGTATTTTAGTATTTTAAGATAGCTGGATATTTGAATTTTATTGGTAAGATGTTACACTTATTTTTGTATTTGCACCTTACTCCATTTTTTATGCATTTCATTGTTATTGCTATGAGTTTACCTATTACTCATTCCATGTGGTCTTCTATGTATTGAATTTTTGGAAAATCTAAGTCACCAAGTCTACACATTTTTATTCTATTTATATTTATTATTGGTATAAATTAACATATATTATATTTTAATGCTTATTAGGTAGGATTTACAGTTATGAAAAATTTTGTTAGTACAGAAATGGGAAGTGATTTGGAAACTACTAAGGTCCTTTAAAGGGTGATCCCTCTGATTCAGTTATTCTGGGGGCCAAAAAATTCTCCAAAATTTCTCTAAATATAAAAGTTCTTCCTTATAATTCTATAAGACTGTTATACATGAATTATGTATGACATAACACACATTGTCTGAATTCACTGTGTATAGTATGAATGTAAATCAATGAGCGTTGCCTACAGAATTTGTCCACATTTTGGTAACATTTACTTCCATCCCTTAATTGACATATTGTTAAATGTGAGAAATGAATTCGCTTTAGCTATACCGAGAATGGTTAACGTATAAAATAAATAAAATACAAAAATAAATAAAAAATGTAGGCTATAATGTACAAAGGAAAAACTCAGGTATGTACATTACCGCTCCATTTTTTAGCTGGGCCTTGTGACTCCCTTTCTCTTCCTTACAAATGGGTCTGGCTGCCTCAGCTCATTGATTACAGATCATTGTTAATAAGGAGCATTTGTAATGCAGCCATGGTGATACAATCTCTACAAGCCAGTTCATGATGGCCCTTCAGTCTCCACAATTAAGTCGTCCAGCAGGCATGCCCCCTGTTGCAGCTGCTCTGTCAATCTCATTTTGTACTACAAATGAGCTTAGGCCCAGTGTTTGACATGGGGTTTTAACACCAAAGAAGGCAATTCTGCTACTTCAAATGAGCCTAATTGGTTGTGCGCTCAGGCGTTCACTCAAGCTGCTTCAGTCCATCAGAGAAAGATTTTTAACCAATTGGACAGCATGATCAAAAAATACCAGAATTCTCAGTCAGCTACAGAGAAGAGCAATATTTATAATAACAATTTACCCTTAAAAATCAAAACCAGCCACCTGTCAGTTCTACACAGTGACAGTCAATAAGCAAAATGGAAAAATAACACATTTTATTTAAAACGGGATCGATACCAGCGAAGCAATATAAGCGTCCAATTAAGCCAAGATTGCAATTTCATAATTTTCCCAAATAATTATTGAACGGTATTAGACTAAAAAAAAATTACTTACATTTATTAGAAAGTTAAGCTTACGGTTAAAATGTGAGCTGATAACTGCAGTAAAGTAAGATATCTGGACTTTACGTGTGAATTTCTAAAATGAACAATGCTGCAAGACTTTGAAATTCAGAATAATGTGATTTATATTTTAAACATATTTTACTTGTTCTCTTGGCTTAGTCAGTTGAAGACAACTGGAAGCCTTACAAAAATCATCTGGTATTTAAGGTTTTGTCTGTTTAATCGTGTATTATATATAAAGTCTCCTTCACTCATCGGCATTTTTTCTATTTTAAAAACAAACAGAGAACAGATCTGCCATTGATGACATTGATTTAATATATTTTGTTGTTTTTGTTACCATAAGTTTTTGATTCCTATCTATTCCGTTTTGCACACTATACAAGGACCATTGGATCATTATGATTATCGTGACTTGTAATTCTTATTTTGAAATCACTTCAAGGAAAATCATAAATGTGTGACAGTTGGAGTAAGCCAGTTCTAGCGTAAAAATATAATTTATTAAAACAAAAAACATTCCTTCTCAACTTTTAATCCAAGTACTAATTTGTTTTATATGTGTACATGTAAGGGGATAAAATACGTGTAATGGTCTACTATAGATGCAAGAATATAATTCTTAAAGAGGCACTGTCACAATTTCTTTTAAGAAAAAATGGGTTGTGATTGCAAGCAGTTTTGCAATATATTCTATTTTTGTTGTTGTTTTCTATGTTAAAATAAATGTTATGCATCTTGTCAAACTGTGGTCTATACTCCCTCAATGCCCATATTTGGTCTCTTGTCTGTTAAAAAAACAGACTAAACTAACTATTTTAGAAAAGGGAGTTAGGTTTAAGTTGGGTGGGGAAGGCTGGTGGAAGGGTGATCCCTCTAGTAGGGGACATGTGGATAAAATATGGTAGGAGTAATGGAAAGTGTAATTTAAAAGAAAACAACATAAGTGGAAAAAAGAAAAAGAAAAAACTTGTTTCTTTTGGATTATGAAATATGTTGGTTACGGCTTATGGAAAAGGAAATATGTCTCATATAAGGGAAAACTATCAGTCTAAGGACAGTTCTGGGTGGAAGTGGATGGCTAATAGCCGGTAAGATGGTGAGGGCAGAAACGGGCATGGGGATGGCCGGGATACCTTAGAGACGTATGGGTAATGATTGGAAGAGGAAAATGGTGCAGAACTGTCTGTTTACCTGAGAGGCGGTACGATAGTGGGAGACATTAAATGGAAGAAAATGAAAGGGTAGACTGGAATAACCCAGTTCTCCAGGATTAGGTGCTACTATTGGGGGGATCACCTGGATCACCAGCCTTAGGTTAGATAGGGTAGATAGAGTAGAACGGATGGTTGTGTGGGATGGTTATGGGAATAGTATTGAGAGTTAATGTATATATGAACATCCGGCTGTCAGAGGGGCCACTCCACTGAAGAAAGGTAAAAATTGTACAAATAAGTGTCTTTATATTAGAATGTTCTAATTACTAATGTTATGGTTGGAAAATGTCATAGGATAATAAGGAAAACATTTTATTTTGCCGTTCTATATTGGCTATATGTTTTAAACTGAAACATAAATAAAAGTTTTTTAAAGGGGGGGGGGGGGGAACAGACTAAACACATTAAGTCCCAGTCCTTTGCACACTTACGCAAGGCAAGACACCTGTATATCATGCAGGTTGTTTACCAACTGAGGGCAATTTACTTAGGCTAATTATCTTATAAAATTTTGCTAATTATATTATTAACTGTGCATGCTCACCAGGATACAATGCTCTTTTTTATGCAGCAATTCAGTCTGTATAATGTCACTTTGTGGTTACAGAGGTTTTGGTGCTGTGTGACAGGAGAGTTGACCATACAATGTGAGCAACCCTAGAGTTCTCTGCTACTAAATGTGGACATGCAGCAGCTGTGCACATGCACAGTGAAGGCTTGTCCCACTCCGTGCGAAGAGTTGTGTTGAGGCACTTATGCCACACTCTGGCACACCTCACCACTCCTTTCTCCTCCTCTTTCTCCATAAATATTATCTGCTGGAAGGCCTCCTGCACGCTCGCATCAGCCTCCGTGTTCGAGCATGCGCCAATGCTGTCAAGGGCTGTGCCCCCTATCCTGACAGTTTGCCAATGATATCACAGGCCGCCTGCGTCTTCTCTTCATTTTTTGCACAGGTGCCATAGACTGGAGGAGTGGTGCACGTGCAGTGAGGGGCTGAAGCCAATGCCCACAGTAGGGACACTCAGTATGTGTTTCAGCACCTCAGGTCACGGGCTGCTCCCTGCCCAGATGACTAATTGGCGCCCCTGTCTCTGCCTTGCGCAGCAGAATAAAAGTACTTTTTTTCCTTAATAAAGCTTTTGCTGCAGCCATGGCTGATAAGTTCCGGGGGCACTATACTATGAATCTGGGAACATATCAGCACAATCGGACTGATTTTACCAGTGAGGACCCTGAACTTGCTTCATAGAGCCTCCAGACCTTCTGGCGTACCAGTATATCATTGTTCCTTAAGTGACAGGCTCCCATGATGTATCGGTACGTCATGCGTCCTTAAAGAAGGAACCCATTGTTTTTAATTCCTCTACCCATTGCAGGCTGCCGCATATACTTACCATTGATGATGGGTGTCCTCTGGCAGTGACATCACATCTATTCCGATCCTCTTCTTTCCCCAGGGCTATTGAAGGCCGGAAGTCAGGGTCTCTAATGCATCACTATGAGAGCACTCCTTAGCCGCAGACAAGTCGGAGAAAAGATCACATAGCAGTTGAATGGTGCCGTAGAACCAAATTAAGCTGTCCTGTGAAACACCAATCATCAATGGTCAGTGTATGCGCCAGCCTACATGCCTTCATGTAAATCACCATTATAGGGCATTTATCCTTTTTCAGCCTTAGGCTATGTTCAGACAACGCATAACACCGTCTGATGCATAGCAACAGACAGTGTTATACTGCCAGATGCCAGACAGCATTCGGCACAATTCTGTAGCCTATACTGCTGTATCGGCTGCAGGAATATTATCTTTTTACAATTGAATTGTGGGCACCGTTGGGTGTGCCCACAAATCAATTAACCATTCACTACAATGTAAAGTATGGTCGCCGGATATACTTTACATTGTGTGAACAGCTATTAGCAACAGGCATGTTTATTGTTTAAATGCCCAGTTCAAAAGAACGGGCGTTAAAGTAACAATGTTGAACACAGCAGGCGGCATTGCACTGAATTCAATGCAATGCTGTCCCTGCAGAAAAGAACGAATGCTGATTTCATTTCAATCATTGTCCATTCTTAAAAAAAAAAGAAAGCTGTGTGAACATAGCCTTACAAACTATGAGACTATATATTAATTCAAAGTGTCAAATAGCACATTAGGGTTTGATATCAACATTGGCAGTAAATCCTTCTAGATTTGCATATTAACCTGTTAAATAATGTGGCTATTTCTCCATCATTTACGGGTTGTTGTTGAGTAGAATATTCAACATTTCATCACTGCACTTAAAATTCACTTAATAAAGTTAAATTTCAGCCTGTTAATGCACAAGCCTATAACTTTGTGAGATCAGGTAATTTTACCCTCTTGATGGGAAAAGTGTTCTTTAATCTTCTCTGAATAAGTTTAAAATATAACAACTGTTTGAAACGACCATTGTGGTTTAAGGCTGAAACACTATATAGCCCATAAAATGTCAGTAGCTCTTTTTGGATTCTCACATTCCTTCGTGTTTGAAGGTAATATTACTAGAATTTCGTAAGTGTTAAGAAAAATCCAGTGTGAAATGTAGTATATTTTAATAGGCAAATCCACACTCTCCAAAGTGTTTTTAAAGTGGCTAGTAAAATTAGAAGTAAATGGCTTCTGATTAAAAAGGTCTTGCTGAACTTTGATATTTTTCAGCCATATTATCTAAATGAATAATAGTACAATATCCATGGTGGTGGTAGGGACAATAATACAAATACAAATATAAAGCATAATAATAACCTAAAAGACCTTTTAAACTCAAAGTTAAAGTGTCCCTATCATTATCACTTTCAAAATCTAAATCAATAGTAGATGGGATATAATTAAAGCAAGTTTGCAATTTATTCTTTTTTTTTTTTTTTTTTTGTTATCATGGAAAACACGGCACTTCCTGTTTTCTGACTCAGAAAACAGGAAGTCCTGTGTATCCCAAGTCATCTGAGCGCTCACAGAGAGTAGGAAGTCATGTGATTAAGGGACACATTGAGCCGTGACTCTCTGTACTGGCCGGAATTCCTGTGTTTAGTCTGTTTTTTACAACCAGCACAAGTCTAAAAATCTGTCCTCAGGAGACTGGACCGGGATTTCTGGTAAGAACAGCTTTGTTTTACAGCATGAGAACAACAAAAATAATGAATGTATATTGCAAACTTGCTTTATATCACATCTACTGTTGATTTAGATTTTGAAAGTTGTAACAACACTTCAACTATGCTTTGTGTGACTAAATGTGTTGGGTTATTATCCTATGTCAGTTATCTGAGCTTCTCAACTCTTGTATCATTTATAGATAGCTTTAGTAATTCGTCAAGCTACAGCCATCACTTTAGCCGTCATGGTACTATCCTTTTAAAGTCAATAGGATTTAAAGCATTCAATAGATTAAATGGCTTTAATGGATTCAGCAAAGGAAATAACCATAGCTGCCTATATATGTCTGTATAAATAATGCTGACCTCAGAATGCACTGTATTAAAGGGGTTATCCACGTACAGAACACATTATCTATAGTTGCACATGTATCAAAACAATAAAGAAGCCGTGGCCATTAATTGGCTGAGCGGGCTGTAAAACCCAAGATGAGTCCATCTTGGATGTGGATCACCTTAATGGAACAATGGAGACCTGTAGGAGGACACCAGGGGAGCAGTAACTATACTGTAGGTTCTTCATCATTTTATATACATGTACAAGGCTATAGATAATGTTTTTTGTATTCTGATGACGCCTTTAAATTTCTTCCTCTACCCTTTTTCTCTCTATGACACGCTAAGTTAAGTACAGTGTGTCATCTAAGCCACTATGGCAATGAAAAGTTGACTAATTGAGCAGCAAGCAGATATTTTTAATTGTTTAGGTCTGTTGAATCGGTCATAGTTTAAACACACATATATTTTATGGCTGCAATTACTATGCAGTAAAATTCATTTACATGTTCCTTTTTGGCTGATTGGGGATGGAACTAAAAAAAAAGCATGAAAACAGTTGTTTTTTTCCAGGTATTCTTTTTCATGAAAATTGGCCTACATTTTAACAGCTGAAAATACCAGCCATGAACATTGGGGGAGATTTATCAAACCTTCATTTGTCAAAATAAAGCCTTGCCCCCTTTCACCCCTCCACATTCACTAAGAGGCAAATCTGGCAGGACCTGTCTCTCCTAAACAGCGGGAACAGAAATGTACCTCCATTATTAGTGGCAGTGATTATAAGGAGATAGACGCCTATCCCTGCTATCTTCCTTTTGTCAGAGCATAGCCCTAAAGGGAAACTATCAGCAAGTTAGAAGTATCTGACCTGCTGATATCACCCTATAACACATGGGGGCAAGTTTCTTACCTTTATCCTCAGCGTCCTTTCTGTGATATTAGGAGTTCAATCCCTATTTTTAGAGATGAGCGAATAGTGAAATATTCCATAATTCGAAATTCGATTCAAATAGCTCCCGAAAAATCCTTGGGGCCTGGAAATCAATATTTGACAACTAGTAGGTCACCAAGTGCACAATGACACCTCAGGAAATGATGCCAACACCTCTGGAATACATCTGGGACAGCAGGGGAAGCATACCTGGCTGCATCTAACACTAGTGATGAGCGAACATCCCAATTTTCGGTTCGGATCCTGAACACAAAAAAAAAAATGTTTGTGATCGGTTTATGTTCCCCGAACATTCATGAAAAAATTAGGAACGTAAAGTAGAAGTGTATGCTTCGGTCTAGCGGTGCGCACTTGCATACCTATCAGTTGCAGTGTAAAATGTGTAATAACAAAAATTAACAATAACTACAAATCAGTAGTAGCGAGATAACAGGTATTATCCTGCAATCACAGTATTCAGCCGTATACCGGATACATAAAATGAATAAAAGAATAAAATGAAAGAGCTGTTCATCTACTTTACAGGATGCAGACTGCGCAAATCAGTAGTAGCAAGATAACAGTTATTATCCCGAAATCACAGTATATAGCTGTATACACTATCAGTAGATGTCTGAACACACTGCCTGTCTCCTAACAGCTTCTAAATATATGGTTTTTATTAGAGATGAGCGAATTGGGTTCGAGTTCGAGTTCATCCGAACCCGAACATTCGGCATTTGATTAGCTGGGGCTGCTGAACTTGGATAAAGCTCTAAGGTTGTCTGGAAAACATGGATACAGCCAATGACTATATCCATGTTTTCCACATAGCCTTAGGGCTTTATCCAACTTCAGCAGCCACCGCTAATCAAATGCCAAACGTTTGGGTTCGGATGGACTCGAGCATTCTTGAGGTTTGCTTATCTCTAGTTTTTATACTTTTAGCCATAACAAGGGCTTTTGCGGGTCCTTTCCTACCTAACTTCACCTAAAAGCTTTCTCTCCCTGCTATACAGTCTCTCTCTCTCTCTCTCTCTCTCTCTCTAGCTCCAACCAGCAGGTGACACAAATCTGAAATCCACTATTCTTATATTCAGGAGGTGACATAATTTAGCCAGCCTATCAGCCAATCACAGTTAGAAGTTTTTTTTTATGCCCTGCCTATTCCTAGTGCCTGTCCCTACCCTACTATTTTTTAGCACAGGGATTAAACTTCTTATATCACAAAAAAAGGTGCCAAGGATGACGTGAAGAAACTTACTTTCATCCTTTGCGCACTCTGCACTATAGGGACATATCAGCAGGTTATAAGGTCTATGAGCCCGTCTCCTGCAGAGAGTAGATGGCAATGAGAAACAATGCTTAGCTGAGTGTATCTCTCTATTCTTTTTGTGACCTGTGGGAGTCTCAGCACCCAGACCACAACTGATCAAACCTTTGACATGTCACTATGATGTATAAGATATATATGGTGTAAAAGATAAAATCCCTGTTCTGAATTAAACATATCTTTATATTTAATTGATTGTGATCTGTGGGCATCTGTTATTACGGCATGTTGCAATTTTTTGTATAATTAGTTTTTTTTATGTACAATCAAGTACTATAAATAATCACTAACTTATATTTGTCAGTTTAGTGTTGAGAGTGTTTATACAGTCAAATATAGGAGGGAAATGACAAACACTGGAGAAAATAGTATCTCGATTCAAAACTTATTGGGAACATTGATCACAGGCTTAAGGGGAAACAAAAATGTTTGGCTTATTTCATAAGCCAATTAAGCATAATTGACTGGGTATTAATAAATAGTTCTCCCTGGCAGGTTCCTCAAAATAGGATCAATAGGAAGTGTGTGATTGGATTAGTAATGTGGTCAATGCATTGTGCTAATGTATTACAAATGATCCATAAGACTATGTTGATGTCTGTAACACAATCCTTTATTTGTAATGATGTATACACTGTGCAAACACAATTCCAATGATGGACTAAAGGAAAAAAAGCCATAGTAGCATGCTAATACTTCAATGTACAAATAGTATTCTTACAACTATTTTCAAAATTAAAAATGAGGAAATTGAGGTTTTAAAGACAAATGGGCAGTTTAAAGAATTGAAGTAAAATGGCCCTATATTTATTGCACTGTTAAGCTATGTTCACACAACGTTATTTCAGCTCTGTTTAAAATTACGTACGTTATTTTGAGTCTAAAATAATTTAGCTGTCTGGCCTCCCCTTAGTGCAATGACTGGTGTTTGTACATTATTCTAGTTTGGTTACTAATTGGCCTTTGGATGCGGCTTAATTGAAAAGTCCATTGAATTTAATAGTAAAAACAGAGAAAGAACGGTGAAAATAGGAAAACTGTGTGTGCACAATTAATAAAAAACGTCCGCTGTTTGCAAAAGATGTCCTAAAGTAATGATCATGTTTATTATTTTGACGTCCGTGGTAAAAACATCCGTTATTCAATACATTGTGTGCATTGGACATCCGTCTTCCCATTGACTTCAATTCATTACCATTGCAGTCAGTTAAATGGCAGCAAAAACTGACTTTTTAAAAAAATATCAAAATCGTCCGCCTTTTCTCTATTTTTGACGTTGTGTGAACATAGCCCTACGCTTACTTTGGCCTTAGGCTTGGTTCACAAGTGAACTTTTTATGTAGTAATGTGTGCTATTAAAATCTATGGAACAGCATGTGCACGATGGACGCTTTTCGATTTTATTTTTCGTTTAATCTGCCATTTTTGGTACAGCACAGATAAATGATGAATCACAAGTAAAACTGTATTCTTCCAATATATTCATCCATTCCCTTACTCTTATGTTTATATCTATAATACATTGTGAAATAAACAATATTGCCAAATTATTTACTACTAGTAAAAGAGACAATTCATTACGATATCGTCAGGAAACATTAAAGGACAGAAACTGGTGGCAACGTATGCAAATAGAGAAAAAAAATATATACATAACATATATCCATTTTTTTAAAGACAATGGGGGAGATTTATCAAACATGGTGTAAAGTGAAACTGGCTCAGTTGCCCCTAGCAACCAATCAGATTCCACCTTTCATTCCTCACAGACTCTTTGGAAAATGAAAGGTGGAATCTGATTGGTTGCTAGGGGCAACTGAGCCAGTTTCACTTTACACCATGTTTGATAAATCTTTCCCACTCTCTTTATAAATGGAATAGGATATATTTATCATTATTTACTGTCAGATAAAAAGTACACTAAAGAGTTGTTTTTTTTGTTTTTTTTACTGATGTTTCCTTTTTGCTTACAGAAGGATTCCATGCTGAAACACACTTGTGTTTTGTACACATTTTATGGGAGTATAAAAGTATCCTACACTACTGTATGTTCACACAACATCAAAAAAAGAGAAAAGGCGACCGCTTTTTCTATTTAAAAAGACGTCCGTTATTGCTGAGATTTCACTGACTTCTATGGTATGATGGACGTCCAATGCCTACAGTGTATAAAATGATGGACGTTGTCTTCAAAATAATGATCATGACAATTATTTTTGGACGTCTTTTGCAAACAGGGGACGTTATTCTTTAGTTTTTTACACACAGATTTTCTTTTTTCACTGTCCTGTCATCGTTTTTACTGTTAAATTCAATGGACTTTACAATTAAAGACACAGCCAAAGGCCAATTAGTAACCCCAAACTAGAAGCAAATGCCTAACATTCAGAAAACATTGCCGAACCGGAATAGTCCACTCAACAATGGTCATCATACTAATTAGAAAAAATAAAACCCTAAAGTAATACACATCACAGCTGCCCTCCAGTATTATTTTCACTCTTTTAAGCTTATTCATTCACCTCTCTGTACCTCGGGTCTCTTCATTTTCCGTTCAGCAAATATGGCTTTTTTAATTATTGAATGCCCCCTCATGTGAACATCAGTCAAGATGCAGATTTACAATATATTTAGATTTGTATGTTGGTTTTAAGCAGGGCCGTATTGGGACTAAAAAACCCTACCCAGCCCTGCCCAGCCCACACAAAATATTAACATGTATGTGGCTATAGGCTACAGCAGTGTTCGGAGGTGTGAATAGGGCCCCAGGGTAAATTTTAGGAGATACAAATTAAAAAATAATACACATATATAATGTTACTATAGAAAAGACCCGTTTCTAAAACGTATTTGCAAATAGCAGTCATAGCAACGAAGTAACATCAGTAATATAGGAAGCAAATATTACCATACATAATACTGTTACTGACCAAATATTTTATATCAGGACCAATTTTTCCAATAATACCAGTATAGACAGGACATATAACATGACCAGGACCACTAACATTACCACTACATAATGACTAATGCCACCATACTGTTACTGAATAAAATCAACATAAACCAATCAATAAAACTAGTATAGACAGGACAAATATGACCACTATAACCACTACCTATCACCAGACAGTGACTGGATTATACCATAATACTGTTACTGAATAAAATCCACTATATAAAGACTTATATTTTCCCTAAGCAGTGACCATATAGAGATAGATCCAGCTCTACACAGGTTCTGCAGACCCTATAAGTGATTACAGTGCAGTTGCATCCAGTTACTTACAGGGGTGGTGTCTTCTCTGCATAAATTGAAGGTTAAATTATTGGTAATCAAAGTTATTTGAGTTTCCTTTTTTTCTTAATCTGGCTCAGGCTCAGGCTCAAGAAGACTTTTCAAGCCATTACTCGTCTTTGCCAAACCTACCAAATATTTTAGGCTCCTTGATCCAGCATCGTCATGATCTCTATACAAACTCCCCATGTGTATCCAGAAAGAAGGTAGAAGCTCCCAGCTCTGTAAAAACTTGTATCTTTATTACGAATGCATCTTAAAATAACAAACAAATAAAAGCATAGCAGCGCCGACGCGTTGCGAGGTGTAACCTCTTAATCATGGCAGATTATGCTTGATACTGATACATTTTTATAATGGTAAGATGCATGTCTCCACATACACACCACCCCTTGGGGCGTAACTAGTCTGACGTGGAAACCACATGACTTACTTACAAATCAAGGTACATGCAAAAACGAGGAATGGATTAATAATATACATAAATACAAAAATATGAATACACTTCAATAAATATAATATAAATCATTTTTAAGATTCAGACCTTTAGGATAGCGAGTATCTAAATACAAAATCCAAAAAGCTTCTCGTTTCCTTAATAGCTGGACCCAGTCTCCTCCCCGTGTGGGTTTGTTAACCCTCTCCAGGGCACACACTGAGAGGCTATTGGTATCTCCCCCATGGCAATCAATGAAGTGTCTGGAAAGACCAGAGACAGATTTTCTATGAACCGCATTGTGTGAATGGATATCTGTTGTCGGCGCTGCTATGCTTTTATTTGTTTGTTATTTTAAGATGCATTCGTAATAAAGATACAAGTTTTTACGGAGCTGGGAGCTTCTACCTTCTTTCTGGACTTTGAACGGGTAACGGCCCGCCATATTACTCTACGTGCTCCTAACCTGGAGAGAGTTCAGAGCACATGCATCACGCTGAAGGGGTGAGCTGATTCCATATTTCTTTCGTCCCCATGTGTATGTCTTCCCACTGTACCAATGCTCCGTCTGCACACTGGTACTGTGTAAGCAATTGGTCCTAATATGGGCCTTCAAATAGTCAGGCCGCTCTGTGCCCCCATGTAGTAGACAAGCCCCCTCTGTGCCCCATATACTATATATCCTTTCAGTGCACCTGGAAAGTTCAGACCCCTATGTGCTGCCATATATTAGTTAGGCCCTTCTGTGAATCCATACAGTAATTAAACCTCTCTGCATACCTAAATAGTAGTTAGGACCCTCTCTTTCCCCACATGGTAGTTAGGCCTTTCTGTGCCCTCATATAGTAGTTAGATCCCTCTTTACCTTTATATAATTTCTAGGTCCCTCTGTGCATCCATGTAGGAAGCTCCCCTGATAGTTATTAGCTCACCCAGTAGGTAGTATCCATTATGTAGATATCCCCCTTGTAGGTAGTCTCCCTGGTAGTTAGCCCCCCACCAGTGTAGATATTCCCCATTGTAAAAAAAAAAAAAAAAAAACACCTACACTTACCTGGCTCCTGGGCCAGATAACCGCCGACTCCTGTTTTTGCAAGCTCTGGGAGTGCACAAGTGACATCAGTCATGCACGATGGGAGCTGACGGAGACAGTGGCCTATTCTGGAGGCTGCCTTCAGCCTCAAGAGTGACTGTCAGGGCATCAGCTTTTGCTAGAGATGCCTGATAGCAAGTTAGGCCCTAGTTTTAACAGTTTAATTATAATATAGTAAAGCTAATAATCAATGGAACACTCTGTTCCACAATGTATCCCTCTGTCTTTATTGTATGCCCACAACACATCTTTCTTAGTAATAGATATCAAATAAGTGCCATATTTAATTAATACTGATCTATTAACTGTTAACTGATGCCGACACCTGTTTTCTGTGAAAAATAAAAATTCTATACCAATATCACAAAAGGTACAACATGTTCAGTTACATTGCTTTGCCTCTCGGAGTCCACATGTTGCGTCTTTGGGCTAAGTTCACGCTATGTATAAATTCATTAAGCAACAGTCATAGTTGCAGGTGTGCATCCACGGCCGCTATCACATTCATTAGTATGGAATTACGCTCCGGCCAGGATTCCTTGCAGCCGCACCAAAAACTGACATGTCAGTTTAGTGCGGCTGCTATTTATTGAATAGACTGACAGAGCAGACAATGAAAATTGCAGCTCTGGCCGCACTTTAAATTGTCGGCTATGGTTTATTGGAATAGGGGCACACTTGAATGTACACCCAAATGTGCCCGCATCCCAATGAAAAAGAAATGAAGCTCTTCATGCCAGTACTGCCGGGATGAACGTCCCTGACACCAGCCTTTCTGTGACACAGCCTTAAAAAGAACAAAAACATTGGTAGCGTTAATAGATTGAAATGGCCTTTTATTTTACTTATCCACTAAAAAGGGTGATGGAACATCCGTATATATTGGAGCATTTAATTCCTAAATGCAACACATCATTCTTTATAATAATAGTAATTAAAATGTAAAATGGCTTTCTAGATTTGCTGTCAACAGACTCCTTAGATAGCTGCTCATTTGTCATGGATAACTACAACACAGAAATCTATTAGGTTGTATAGCGTTAATGATCTCATTTAGTATCTGGAAAATTAATATCATTATAACTCCTGCTTGTGATTAAAATGATTAAAAATCATTTTCGCCCAGTAGTGTTGAAAATAGCATTAACCTTAATTTAAAATGTAGTTTTCAAATATTATCAAATCTCTGGTAGGTGCAGTGATAAAAAAAAATAATAATGAAATGATCCTCGTACCAGTACTCAACAGTAATATTTTAGCAGATTCCACCCCCCATATTATCACAGCTAAATACATGCTGGGGAGGACAAGTTCACACATCCCCAATGTTTGCTTTTGAAATCCAAGCATACCTAGGATAAGAATTTTGAATTTATTTACATGTTGAGGCTATGTTCACACTGCGTATGGTTCCGTCCGTAGTTCGTACGCCGCCGTACAGTTATGCTTCCCTAGCTTGATTCGAAGCGATCTGAAACAGGTCATTTACTTGGAAATCTTCGCCCAGCCCAATAAAACTCAGAGAACCTTTTGGATCGAAAAATCAAGTTCAATTTGGCTGGAATAAGTACTCCGTACGGGACCGCATGGAAATCCACGGCCGTGAGTTGGAACATTTCCGTCCTCAAACAATGGTCTTCTTTATTTTTCACGGTGCCATATACAATCCGGCCATAAGCTCATACGTAGTGTGCACTGTGCGGGCGTATATCGTATTCTTTCAAGCGAATCGTATACATCAACCTCAAAACTACTTGCATATATTCGCGATTCGCACTACGGACGGAAACATACGCAGTGTTAACATAGCCTGATATTGTATATTAACCCCTTCATGACCGAGGTCATTATTGATGCACGGATGTCCGAGTCAAATTAGGCTAATGTTCCTCCCTTCTAAGAGCCAGAACACTTACTTTTTCACCTACAGGGCTGGTTGGGGTGTCACTTTTTGTGTCATAATCTCTAGTTTTTATAAATATCATACTGGTGTAAAAGAAAATTTTGGATTGTTTTTTATTATTTTTTTTCTAATATATAATAAAAAATAAAAACATCAATCCCAGTGTTTCTTTTTTTTTTTCTTCTTTTTTTCATTTACACTGTTCACCGTGTGGGAACGATAATGATATATTTTAATTGATTGGACAATTCTGCACACTAAAATATGTAATATGTTTTGTTGGGGTTTTTTTTTTTTACAATTTTTTTTTATAATGGGCAAGGAGGTATTTTAAACTTTTATTGGGGGGGTATAAGGATTTTTTTTAATACTTTTAAAAACTTTTTTAATGACACTTTTTTGTTTAAACATTTTTTTTTACAGTTAAACATGCAACCATTAGATTGCATATACTGATCTATACTATGCATAGCATAGATCAGTACTATCAGGGATCTGTGCATAGAGCCTGCCTGAGAGTAGACTATCTACAGAACGCAGATCCGACAGGACAGAGTTAAGTTTCTTATCCCCGCCCGTCAGTACAAGTGATCGGAACGCCCGCAGCATGGCTTTGGGGGTCCTGATCAGTCAGTAACAGGTGCTTAACCTGTTACTAACTTTCTTAGGCCCTGTTCCCACTGAGGAAAGGTAGCGGAATTCCGCGATGGAATTGTCCGCCGCGGAATGCCGTTAGCCTCCCGCTCATAATGGGAGTCTATGGGAGGCGCGCGCTCCTGCCCTGTCCGCGCTGAAGAATGAACATGAACGGGGCCTTAATCGCCGCGATCGTTACCAGAAAGGCGAGCACTGCATTTACCACTGCTCAGTGTGTGCAGCCACCCAGAAGTAGGCATCAACCCTCTATCCAGCAAATGAAGGGTATGAATAGATTGAAAAAAGGCGTCGCAACTCACACTCACAATAATCACTGGGCAAGGTGCTCTATATGAGTGTGGGAAATGTTTCTGAAACTAATTTCAGGAGGTTTGCTTATGTCTATTAATACTAGACTTAAGAATTATTAAATGGGTTTTCCTATAAGCAAGACTTATCACATATCCACAGAGTAGGCGATAAATGTCTGATATTGCGGGCACCACCAACTTTAAATGATAGGCCCTTGTTTTACTGGAGCATAGGTCAGTCATGTGCATTGCCACTCCATTTAACTCAATGGAACTAATGAATATAGTCCAGTGATTTGTTATCTCTATTAGTGCCATAGAGTTGAATGAAGTGGCTTTCAAAGCTGCCACACCATTAAACCTGTGAATACAGGATTTCAAGTCTCATGATTAATGGAATTATAGTAGTAGAATAAGGTTCATACCTCCCCCTTTAGTGTCCACCAGGTATGATACTGAGCTAAAGCAGTAATGTCATTTATCTAAACTTTTATTATGTCCTCTAGACATATCAAAAGTTTAGATCACACAGGGTCTCAGTCCTAAGACATATCAAAAGTTTAGATCACACAGGGTCTCAATCCAAAGACATATCAAACGTTTAGATCACAGAGGGTCTCAGTCCTAAGACCTGCTGTGATCATGTTATAAACAGGTCAAGTCAGTATCGGGGAGAGTAGTATTTCCATAATCACACGTCAGCATGAGGAACATATACATTTAATTTGACCTCTTGTAAAATAAAAAGGCTTTCATAAGTCAACCCCTTTTAAAGAAGTAGAAGAAAGGATGTGTATCCTTCCTGTGCCCATGATGGTCCAGAACTGAGGACACTCACTTGCAACTTGTACTTGTACTGTTCATACCCACAGCAATTCTACTGTGTATTGACCTTTTCCATATACTGTATTGACTATATCCAGACTTAAATAATTTCTAAAGAACATCTGCATCATAACTTCCACTCATAAGAAATTAAAGGGCATCTCTGGCGATAAAAAAAAAAAAGAGATTGACCTACATTTCCTTATTAAGGCATAAAGAAAACCCCGGAGTTGTCCTTTAAACAGTGCTAGATGTGGCATATGACAGATCCAAATGTGGGCGTAAACTGAAAGATCTACAAAAAGTAGTTAATGTTAAAGACCTTGTTTAAGGACTGTAAGAAGCTTCCTGGATAACACACAGGCAGTCCATCACATGTGTAAAAAATTATCTTGATCCTCCCAGTAGTCTGTATATTTGGAGCATGGAATCTAGCTCTAATACATCTAAAATAAAAAAAAGAATGGTCAGTTCTGTAAACATTCTTGATTTAAAACTTTTTTTATTTATGTATCTCCTATACAGTCCTACGTGCCTTCACGGCTACATATTTGAAGGGAAATATTCCCATAGGGCACAGGGCACTAAGGATGAAGTAAACTGTCTTAGCTTCATCTTCAACACCATCTTCACTTCAATCTTTATGTAAATTAGGCGGTTTGGTGTCATAGGGGCAGGACTACGCACTGATCCACAACACCGGCCTGACATTCCATATAAATATTGAGTCGGCACTCTGAAGGGACGACGCTCCAGCACTTATCAGTGTAGAGGAACGGACGAATATTCATTTTTAAATGGTTACTTTTAACATCCACAAAAACATGGTCAACCACATTCTTTGTGTACGGTAAAAAAAAAAAAAAAACATCTGTTTTGATTTTTTTTTATAATGAAAGTCAATGGAAAAATGGATCCAAATGGATTGCACACAATTGCATCCGTTTTTTTCATCCTCTTTTTGTCATAAAACTTAAGCGTAAAACGTCCTGCAAAAACGCAGTGTGAACTCAAAGGGGACTTAAAGGGAAACAAACAGCAAATTAAGGCTATGTTGCCATGATGGGATTTTATTGTGAAAATGCTGCTGTGTATTAATAATCACGGTCATTAACAATACACGGCCCCCTTTTACCGATAAATGCCGAACCATTCCCATAGTGGGAACATAGCCTCACACGTACCGGATCGGATTTCTCGCTGCGTATTCACAGCAAGATTCGCTGCGGATCCCTGCCCAGTGAACCTTATGGGCAGACAAACTCGCAGCAGGATGCACATCCCACTGCGAGGTTGTCCGCAGCCTGTCCCATTAACCCCCCCGGCCACCTGAGCCTATACATCACTTGGTCCCCGCGCCGGCTCGCTTTTGGGCTCCCGGTGTCTTCACGTCCCGCTCAGCCAATCAGTGCGCTGAGCGGGACATTGCTGAGAAACCCCGAAGCAAGCCAGAGCGGAGACCTGGTGAAGTATAGGCTTCGGTGGCTGGGGGGGTTAACGGGGCGGGCTGTGGATCCACTGCGGATCCAGTACGTGTGAATGTACCCTAAAACACATGTACTGTAATTGAGTTACTTCCCACATTTGTAGGCTGCATAAAGTTTGCTTGTAGTCAGACCTGCATGAGCAATGTGGACAGCCCCTCCCCATATTTTTATGACTTTTCTTCCCTGGCTACTGTATATATTCAGTTATATTTTTATGACAGATGATAATACATGCCGCTTGTTGTGCAGAAAACAGAATGACAAATACAAAAGTCACAAAAAGAAACAGAACTTCTGACTTTTGTTTTCGCGAGAAGGAAGTCTTTGTTATTTTCCGTATCTATTGACTTGCATGGTTGCGTCGGCAAGAGACGGAATTGATTTCTTTACCTCCCAATCCCTAGAATGAGATCAAAATCTAAAGCTCCATTTTAAACCAGACAGAAGTACTAAAGATTCTTTAATTTCTAAAACTGCAGAGGGAGATTTATCCAAACATCTCTAGGGCTTTAATACTGGATATCCATAATTCTCTGAATTGTATTCCCTTCACAGAGATATTTTGTAATTCTGTTCTATTACCCTTGCTAAACATTAATGAGATAAAAAGATCACATTATAGCGATTGATGTTCTTCAAATTAAATGCACGTTTCCTTGTACAAAGCTGTCTGCTAATTTAAAAACATAGCAAGTAACATGGCATCATGATCATGGTCATCGCTCAGCTGGGATCAGATAGCATTTTTATCTATTCATTGGATTTAACAAGACAAGAGATGGAAGCGGAATACAAAGTGTGGACAGATTATCCCGCATCCCCTTCTGACCACTTCTTAGCAATTTCTGGGAGAAAGCTAAGGCTTCATGTTGTCATAGAAATAAACCTCAAGGTCAAAGGGGCATATGGAAGGATGGACAATGACAAAGGAGCATCTGAGAGGCCATCTGGATGAATGACCTGACATAATTAGTCATTAATCCCACTCTGGGGAACAATAGAGTTTTCCAAGAATGTGCTTGGACTTTGATCGTGGTCAGAAAGATCCCATGGGGAATAGAGGAGAAAGCTCCACTTTGTAACTAAGCAGATTAACACAGCATGCTGTTAACTATGGAAGAGTAAGCATTGGAGACCAGGGGATATATACACTTTACATATCATGCTCTTCTTTCTCTCTCGTGAGTTGGGTCTTCCAGCGTGCCATGTGGTTGTCAGATTAGTTTCTGGTTAACATTTCTTTTACAGTACTACAATGAAATGAAAGATGAAGCCCAAAAAAACAATCGCTCCAAATCCTAAGACAACAGATGGGGAGATAGCCGAGTGGCCAAAGGCATCAGCGAGCTTGGTTTACAGGTGTCAATATTTACTGAGCTGACTTTGCCACAATTCCTGTGGGAGAAAGAAGGATCTTAGATAATCTGTCAGACATTAGCAATCAGCTCAGTCATGAATCACCGCCAGGACGATAAAACATGGGATGAGCTATCTCTCCATCTGTCTTTCGCAGTTAAATGGTGGCTACACAGGCATGTTTGTGTAAAAAAAAAAAGTTTTTTAGTATGGGAATACAGCTGGATGAAATGCACAGTGAATAGAACCGTTGAATGTGTAACAATCATAGATCAATTAATACGATTATATAATTTAAAAAAATGTTGAAATAGAGTGATTCTTAGTCAAACAACTGTTGTTTCTGCACTAGTATTTTAGTATAAGAAAATCACATTAGTGACCTTAAAGGAAACCTGTGACATTACAATTTAATCCAATTGGCAAGCAGCATGTTATGTAGCAGGAGGAGCTGATCCTCTGCTCATACTGTGTAGTCAAGTGGGTGGTCCTACTCAGTGACTGACAGCTATTTGCATATGCACACTTACACACAATGGCTATGTTCATGCAACGTCCAAAAAAGACTTTTCTATTTAAAAAAAAAGTCTGTTATTGAAGTCAATGGAATGATGGACGTCCAATGCACACAGTGTATAAAATGACGGACGTTGTCAAAATAATGATCATGACAATTATTTTCCAACGTCTTTTGCAAACAGCGGACGTCATTTTTTTTTTTTTTTGTGCACACACAGCTTTTCATTTTTCACCGCCCTTTCACTGTTTTTACCATTAAATTAAATAGACTTTTCAATTACAGACACATCCAAAGGGTAATTAGTCCACCTAACCTAGAATAATGTACCAACAGTCGTCATTGCGCTGACAGGCGACCACACAGTGAAATGTCATTTTGAGTTTAAGATGACAGACGTCATTTTAAATGGAGAGGAAAAATGGTGTTTGAACATAGCCTATAGCTGTCAATCACTGGTTAGAACCACCCATTGAACTTCTTATCCCAGAGTGAGGTTTACGTGCATAAATAAGTTAATAATAATAATCCTGAAACTTTTCACACAAAACTGTATTCCAATCTGTTTATCTCCTCCTGCTGTATATGATGACTACAGATTGGATTGTGGTTTCAACATACTGGGCTTCCTTTCAAACTCATTTATTGGGCATTTTAAAAACAAAGAAACATAGAAGATTGTCGACAGAAGAAGACCACTGGGTCCATCTAGTCTGCCCTTTTAGTATTTCCTTTCTTATTATCTTAGGATAGATATATGTTTATCCCAGGCATGTTTAAATTCTGCTATTGTAGATTTACCTACCACATCTGCTGGAAGTTTGTTGCAAGTATCTACTCTTTCATTAAAATAATATTTTCTCACATTGCTTCTGATCTTTCCCCCAGATAACCTCTCACTGTGTCCTCTTGTTCTTGAGCTCAGTTTTTTACTAAAAACACTTCCCTCCTGAACCTTATTTAGTCCTGTAACATACTTAAAGGTTTCAATCATGTCCCCCCTTTCCCTTCTTTCCTCCAGACTATACAGATTTAAATCTTTAAGTCTTTCCTGATATGGTTTATACCTCACACCCTCCACCATTTTTGTAGCCCGTCTTTGGACCTGTTCTATTTTATCAATGTCCTTTTTTAGATGAGGTCTCCAGAACTGGACACAGTATTCCAGATGTGGCCTCACCAGAGCTCTATACAGCTGGATCACAATCTCTCTCTTTCTACTGGTTATACCTCTAGCTATATAGCCCAGCATACGATTTGCTTTCCCCACCGCCTGGTTGCACTGGTGACTCATTTTAAGGCTGTCAGAAATCACTACCCCTAAATCCTTCTCTTCAGAAGTCTTTACCAACACAGTACTGCCGATGTGATACTCGGATAGAGGATTGCTCCTCCCCAAGTGCATTATTTTACATTTGGAAACATTGAACTTCAGTTTCCAATGTTTGAGCTGTTGTGGAATGTTTTAGATTTTGATGTGCCCAATATGGGCAGCCAGACTGCAAATCAGTTTGTTGGGGTCATGAGCCATGGAACCAAAAATTCTAGCTGTATTATAGGCATGAAAATATGTTCATATCACGCTCTGCTGCAATTGGCACTAGTTTGTAATATAACATAAAGAAAAAGCAAGTTTTTCAACTTCAAATGATTATTGCTTAAAGTGACACTGTCACCACCTTTATGCATTCTGACTTCTCTACACAGGTGTAAAGGTAGATTTTTCAGTTTTTATCCCTTTTTTTACATCATACATCATGGTGCTTGTTCCAGTAAAAAGTGATCTTGTATCACCTGCAGATTGTGCTACCTGGGCGGGGCTTAACATTTGCAGCGCCACTTAGCCCTGCCCACATCACCACTCTAGGCCCAACCCCCTACTTTTTTATTCCGCTGTGAGAATGCAAAGCCCCTTTCCACTTAATCTGGCAGCTGCTGGGCTAAAACATTACCTGCCTGCGCTTCGGGGAGCCAGCCAGGTAAGCCAGGAGCCTGAGAAGCAAGCCGGAGCGCAGATAGGTAACGTATTAGCCAGGTAGCTGCCGGATTAAGTGGGAATGGGTTTTACATACTCACAGTGGAATAAAAAAAAGTACATAAAGCCAGGACAGGACACAAGATCACAGCAGATTTTGCTGCTGAACTTGCAGTATGAAATCCACTGCAATACTGTATGTGTGAAACTGGCCTAAAGGGGTACTCCAGTGGGAGGGGGGGATTCTTTCAAATCAACTGGTATCAGAAAGTGCCAATGATTTGTGATTTACTTCTATTAAAAAAACTCAAGTATTCCAGTACTTAGCTGCTGTATGTCCTGCAGAAGAAGGTGTTTTCTTTCCAGTCTGCCACAATGTTCTATGCTGCCAGCTCTGTCCATGTCAGGAACTGTCCAGAGCAGTACTGGAAGTACTGAAAGACTTGAGATTTTTTATTAGAAGTAAATTACAAATCTATGGCTTTTTCTGGCACCAGTTGATCCGAAAGATTTATTTTTTTTTTTGCTAGTATCCCTTTAAATTTGAATGATATCATTTTGTAAACAATAATAAGCCTGTGTAAAAGGGACTTATGTCTGTGTTCACAGAGTGCTGTTTTGCCGCTTTAAAAAAAAAAGTCAAAGATAGTGCTATTTTGCAGGCAGTAAGTAAATCACAGTAAAAATTTGCATAATTACTGTAAAATAGTGGGGGGTTTTGTTTGTTTTTTTTGCTGTGGTTGAGAAATCAAGGAAAAAATAAAAGTGCAATAACATGGGGAAAATGCACTGTGTGAACACAGCCTAAGTAGCTTGATTACTTTGTCTCAGCAGTTCTTTTGTGGCAATTAAAACAAGCACTATTGCTCATTTACTGCAAAGCTTACAGTGGGATTTTAGTACATAACTATCCGCCATCTAATGGATTGCAGAGGAAATCGATTCTGATGAATTTAACCCAGGCAAAGTTTAAAGATGACAAGGAGAAATGGAAAGGATGAAGTGAAGTTATTTTCTCTGTACAGCTGTTACCGATGGAAATGATACTATTTTTGTTTTATCATGGAAGTTAGGCTCCACTCTCAGCCTTATGTAGGAAAACATTCTTAACACCGGTGTACCTTTAGCCTGGATGGTGACAAAGAATACCAATCGGCTGATTTGGCTGACAGATTGTATAAGGTATTTCTACAAAACCTTCATTCAGATCTGCTCTGCACTACTAATTAGTCCCTTGTTGAAGTATATTGATGTTTTTATGCTTTGTTTTATGCATAGTTACTCTTTTAGGGTATGTTCACACTTCATAGACTGGAGAGCAGTGGTAGCGGAGGAGCGCACGCTCTCCCATAGACAGGCTATGGGATAATGAGGCAGGCGGGATTCCGCCACGGAATTTCACCTGTTTTAAACATACCCTTACTATGTAATCACATGTTAGAAGGCTGTTTTATTAACCAACAAGTGTATATTGTGGGTGGGAGTAGTGTGTATTTAAATCCAGCCATTTCCTTTGTCTGTATGTCAGCCATGAGGAAGGGACAAAAGGTCTGAAATGCATCGGGTGTGTAGCTTTTTCACAAATATACCCTTACAACTGTGCATTGAGTTGCCTTCTGCCATTATGAATATTTTCCAGAATTATTAATAAAGAATACAGGCATTTAACTCCAAGTTCTGGATAAATTGCTGATTTGTATATATATAAACTCAACCCCCGTCTTGTACTGAATTTCTACAAGTGGGCTGACGTCTTCTTACATTTTCTATAATATAATGTAGTTTCAAGACAAAGATTATGACTATAACAAGGGAGCATTCACTACTAGAGATGAGCGAACGTCGAGCATGCTCGAGTCGATCCGAACCCGAACTTTCAGCATTTGACTAGCGGTGGCTGCTGAAGTTGGATAAAGCCCTAAGGCTATGTGGAAAACATGGATATTGTCATTGGCTGTATCCATGTTTTCCAGACAACCTTAGAGCAATCAAATGCCGAACGTTCGGGTTCGGATGGACTCAAACCCGAACCCGGTTCGCTCATCTCTTTTCACTACATCTAGAGCAGTGGTTCCAAACCAGGGTTCAGAGGTCAGATGAGCGAGTAGCTGATCTCAACGAAGTAAAGCAGTCTTTCAGCCCCGCTCTGCTCCTTGCCTCCTCCCAAGATGTCGGGAAAAGCTGGATCCAATCCTCGGAAACTTCTCCCAGTTTCCCAGCATTGGATCCGGCTTTTCCCCCGACACCCGGGGTGCATCACCAGGAAGCAGAGCAGACTTCAAAGCTCGTAGTCTGATGAGCAGGATGCCAATAGGAATAAAGTTCTTTGCTTCGTTCCTACTGTAAATTGGCTTATCTCTAATTTTTACCATGTAAAAAGAAGTATACAAGTTATAGTTACCATATTCTGGGTTGTTGTTCCAGATATTTGTTCTGAATGTCAAAATTAGAGGGTTTTTTTTCCCCAAAATTGTCCTTTACCTTAGCCTACCTCCAAAGAGTTTTAGCATCCCTTTTGTCTTGTTTCTTTTTCTATGGTTGTTGTTTTCCATAATGGAAAAGGGACACTGCTCTGCTTTTGCCACAGTTAACAAGTTAAAGAATTATTTTAAATGGCAGAACAGCAAATATACCAAACTATTTACCTCACTTAAGAATAATGGGGGAGATTTATCAAACATGGTGTAAAGTGAAACTGGCTCAGTTGCCCCTAGCAACCAATCAGATTCCACCTTCCATTCCTCACCGACTCTTTGGAAAATGAAAGGTGGAATCTGATTGGTTGCTAGGGGCAACTGAGCCAGTTTCACTTTACACCATGTTTGAAAAAATCTACCACAGTAACTTCAAGTACAGCAGATTTCGCTATTACATAGTCATTTGCAATAAAAAAGACAGGCACCATGATCTTATACAGAAGTTAAAATATGGTTAGGATTTTACTGTAATGGATTTTAGTCAGCCAAGGAAGTATATAGTCATCTTAAAAAAGACATTTACATCATCTCTTTAACCCTTTGAGGACCAGGCCCAAAATGACCCAGTGGACCGCGCAAATTTTGATCTTAGTGCTTTCGTTTTTCCCTCCTCCCCTTCTAAGAGCTCTAGCACTCTCAGTTTTCTATCTACAAGCCATGTAAGTGCTTGTTTTTTACAGGAATAGTTGTACTTTGTAATGGCGTCATTCATTTTACCATAACATGTATGATGGAATTCCAAATATATTATTTATGAAGATATAAATAGGTGAAATCGTAAGAAAGAATGCAATATGGTAACGTTTGGGGGGTTCCTGTGTCTACGTAATGCACTATATGGTAACAGCGACATGACACTATTATTCTATAGGTCAGTCCGAACACAACCATATGCAGGTTACACAGATTCTCTATTGTTATATATGTATTTTTTTATGAAATCCTTTTTTTTGGCAATTAAATATTAATAAAATGGGCCTATTGTGACGCTTATAACGGTTTTATTTTTTCACCTACGGTGCTGTATGGGGTGTCATTTTTTCCGCCATGATCTCTAGTTTTTATTAATACCATATTTGTGAAGATCGGACGTTTTGATCACTTTTTATTGATTTTTTTTAATATATAATGTAACATAAAATCGGTAATCTGCGCACTTTTTCCCATCTTTTCGTGTACGCCGTTTACCGGTCGCAATGATGCTTGTTATATTTTAATAGATCGGACAATTATGCACGCTACGGTATATTATATGTTTATCTATTTATTCATTTTTATATGTTTTATTTATATAATGGGAAAGGGGGGTGATTTAGACTTTTATTGGGGGAGGGGCTTTGGGGTAGTGTAATAGTGTTTTGAACTTGTTTTTTTTTAAACCTTTGAATTCCCTTCGGGGGACGTGTACATACACTTGTGTGATTTCTACACTGATGAATGCTATGCCATAGGCATAGCATTGATCAGTTTTATCAGCGATCTGCTCATTGAGCCTGCCTGTGCAGGCTCAGTGTAGCAGATCGCCGATCGGACCGCACGGAGGCAGGTAAGAGACCTCCGGCAGTCCGTTTCAACGATCGGGACCCCCGCAGTCACACTGCGGGGGTCCCGATCGGTAAGTGACAGGGGACTCCCCCTGTCACTTACACTTAAACGCCGCGGTCGCGCCGCGATCGTGGCGTTTAAGGGGTTAATGACACGCGGCAGCGCGATCGCTGCAGCGTGTCATTACCGGTGAGGTCCCGGCTGCCAATTGCAGCCGGCCCCACCTGCTATGAAGCGCGCTCCGCTCCGGAGCGCGCTTCATAGCGGGAAAAACACCCAGGACGGAAGGTTACGTCATGGGTCGTCTGGGGACAGACTTCCATGACGTAACCCTACGTCCAGGGTCGTCTAGGGGTTAATATAGAGCTATACAGATGTTCCAGAACACATTATAAAAGTCCACCACTAAACAACGGCCTAAATGTGTATGTATATTAATAAAACTTCACTTCTTTACGTCATACTGTTGGACAACACTTTTCCATCTGTCTTAGAAATAGATTTAACACAGCAAAATGCATTTACGGTTGCTTTAAATTACTAATAACTTTTTTTTTCCAGATGTGTTAGCTTTTAAATGCTTTGTCTTTTTTAAAGGGTCACTGTTTGCAATTTAAAGGTGATGTCACGACCCGACTCCTAGAGCTGTATGGCTGTGGCTGCTGGAGAGGATGATGGCAGAGGGACACTGAGGGATACAGGGCACTGGAGGGACACTGAGCATCCCCCTGCCATCATCCTCTCCAGCAGCCACAGCCCGCACAGCTCTGGGAGTCGGGTCGTGACATCACCATTTTATCCAGGAAGTGAAGCCTTGATGCAGTAGTAAGTGCAGGGGGAATAAAAGCATTTCCCGTAATAAGTGTATATTGGTGATTTGTACAACTTTTGGGGGGCAATACAATACTTTAATAAAAATTGTCACCAGACTTCTCCTTTAAATCAATTTCATTTTTTTTTGATCATGGGAGACTAAACACAGGAAGACCCAGTCATCTGCGCTCACAGAGAGTAGGCATTCATGTCATTGATAGACACATTGAGCCGTGACTCTCTGTACTGGCCAGGACTTCATGTGTTTAGTCTCTTTTTTTTTTCAGAACAAGACTAATATGCTGCCTTCAGGAGACTGGACCTGGATATATGATAAAATAATAATGACTGTAAATTGCAAACTTGCTTTATATCACATCCCCTGTTGATTTAGATTTTGAAAGTTATAACAACAGGGACACTTTAAGTTCACAGGTAGAATTTATTATTTTTTTTGTAAGCTCAAGATAAGACTAGTGATGAGCGAGCATGCTCGTCCGAGCTTGGTACTCATTCGAGTATTAAGGTACTCAAAGGAGAAAATGGCATCATCCTTTGCCTGTAAGTTTGGGCGCAATTTCTCAACCAATCAACATGCAGGAGACTCTTTGGTACATTGTGCGATGACGTGGGACTCATACATGTCGATAGCAGCAATTGGTTGGACAGATCAGATGACCCGGGCATATAAAAATCTGGGCCGGCGGTGCTCGCCTCACATGCATGCTGGAGGAGATCAGGGACAGAGCTGCTGCTGGTCAGGGAGAGCGTTAGGGAGGGAATTAGTGTTCCTGTAGGCAGGGATCCTAGTCAAAGAACCTAACAGCCCTTGTAAGGGCTTATAATCTTTATTTATTTTTTTGAGTACTCCAGGCTGCTGGCTGGGACTTGCAGTGCAGCTACCATGATCTTAGCTGCACACTGTGGCGATCGACTGCTGGCAGAAAGGGGACACCATAAAGCACCACTCACACACAGACTATACGACAACCTCCAAAAACTGTTGTGACCAGTATCTTTTGTCATCTGCAGACAGTCTGCAGGGTTGATTCCTTTATAAGTGCAACCATTTCTAACCTCACTGCTCATTGTCCTATGTTAGAGGTGGCATACACCATAAAACATCCCTTACACACAGACTATATGACAACCTTCAAAAACTAGTGTGACCTGTATATTTTGTAATCTGCAGCCAGTCTGCAGGGTTGCTTCCTTTTTAAGTGCAGCCATATCTAACCTCACTGCTCATTGTCCTGTGTAAGAGGTGACATACACCATAAAGCACCACTTACACACAGACTATATGACAAACTCCAAAACCTATGAAACAAACTCCAAAATCTATGACTGTGCAGTGTCCATAAAATGGTGAACCCAAGGTGTAAGGGTCGAGGACGAGGGCGTGGGCGTGGGGTCCAAGCAATGCAGTGGGCAGAGGCCGTGGTTCTGGGCAGGGTGACACAGCACCCCGTGAAGAGGAGCAGTGGCACACCGCAGACATTCACTCCCTAGCTTATTCTCGCAGCAGTGTGAACAGGTGATGACGTGGATAGCGGATAATGGGACCAGTAAGGGTATGTTAACATCTCGTTTTTGGACGCATGCCGGGCTACACGTCAGAAATCAGTGAAAAAAGGATGTTGCCGTGCAGCCCGGCGTGCGGCTGACGGCCACATTGACTTGAAAGAGCAGGACGGAATCATTATATTACAACGTTCTGCTCATTTTCCAGACATAGTCGACCACGCTTTTGAGTCCTGCACAAAAGCAATGTACGTCCGGCAAATGAGCAGAATGTTGTCACATAATGACTCCGTCCTGCTCATTCAAGTCAATGAGGCCGTCGGCCGCACGCCGGGCTGCACGGCAGCATCCTTTTTTCACTCATTTCTGACGTGTAGACCGACGTGTGGCCAAAAACGAGATGTGAACATACTCTAACTTATCCACCACCCAGGGTACCCATGCTCAATCCTGTTGAGCGTGTATGGCCTGAAGAGTAGGAATTGGTGGAGGAGGAGGAGGAAATTGAGGGTCAGCCTATTGAGGAGAGGGAATTCTTGAGTGTTGAGACCCTGGTGCACATGGCTGACTTCATGTTAGGCTGTCTTTCCAGTGACCCTTGCCTACCTTGTTCACTGAGTTCTCACCGCAATGCTGTGTCAGGCCTAATTTTTGAGAGGTTGTACGCCTGCACCATCTACCTTGTTCACTGAGTTTGGATCCTTGTGTTGTCCATTTCGAACCATATAATTGGTGGATGACTTGCAGGTGTCCTCTGCTGTCCTTTCATGTTGTAGCTGTTTCAAAGGCAGTAGTCAGCAGCTTGGTAAAGGCCACTTTATGGCCTTTTTTTTAATCTTCGATTTCGATTTTCAAATCAAATCGACTTCATGGTGGATCCTAATTTTGAAAAACAAATATTCATATTGTATGCTGTATATTTTTCCTGGTTGTACTAGAAACAGTAAATTCTCTGCATAATGAGTACGTATCCTATTTTCAAAATAAATAGCTGCAGAATAATACTACAAGATGCCAATAGCCTTCCCCATAACAAAGATTCTTCATGCAGTACAACACACTGATGAATTATTTACCGTAACCTCAAAAAGACAACAAAAGCAACCACAACTTTTTAATATTCTATTGTAAATATAAAAATAAAAAACAGATATATTTCAGAATGCTGTTACTGAGACATACCATGCACAAAAATGAATGCAGACCAGAGCCAGGACTTTGATTCACAAGGAGGATATGCAAGACAGTATGCCACTTTCATCCATACCAAGCAGCTCATTTTAAGCTGCAAATATTAAGGTGCAGGAGCTTTGTGACTGTTCCACATTAGGAATGCATAATAATAAAAAGTCTTTATAAATAACACGTAAAGAAAGATAAGGTTAAATGTCACAGTTAACTAAACAATGCAACTGCATAATAAATTCACTACAGTGAAAATATGTTTAACATGGAGAATGTCCGAATTTCAAATGAGCCCATAGTGAGAAAATAAAAACAAAAAGGTTACAGCATAAGATACAGAGGAGTGAAGTACATTTTAATTACATTATTTATTGACATTATACCAGACTAAAAAATGTAACTTAATACAAAAAAAATTCTCTGTTCAGTAAGATTAAAAAATAATAACATTTTGAGCTTTATGGCATTCGCTGTATGATAAAACTGACATATTTCTCTTTCAGCTCAATAACATTACAGCAATATTCAATTTATATTGTTTTGGGGGAGATTTATGAAAGGGTGTAAATATACACCTGGTGTAAACTGCCCACAGACACCAATCACAGCTCAGCTTTCATTTTACCAGAGCTGAAAGCTGAGCTTTGATTGGCTGCTGTGGGCAGTTTACACCAGGTGTATATTTACACCCTTTCATAAATCTCCCCCAAAACAATATAAATTGAATATTGCTGTAATGTTATTGAGCTGAAAGAGAAATATGTCAGTTTTATCATACAGCGAATGCCATAAAGCTCAAAATGTTATTATTTTTTTATTATGTTTTAAGAACCAGAGTTGGTTTCTATTGCCATATATTAACCCCTCTAACTTTCTTACTCTTTTTTTTGCCAACCGATCGATATGAAGGCTCATTTTTGTGCCATGAGCTGTATTTTTACTACTATCTGCATAAATCAGACTTTTTTGCTTTTGGCAATTTTTATGACTTTTAATAAATTTTTCCATTTAGCACTGAAAGTGCGGGATCAGGAATTTCAGTTCAAAACTATTTTGCACACAGTGGTTTTGTTTTTTTAGGCAATTAAGACACATTACAAAATTACATAACTTTGTAATGTGCTTTAATTACCCTTCTGCCCCCTTCCCCATCAACACCCTCCTCTCGACACCCTGGAAGTATTAAAACGTACACGCAGGCCAGCCCCACTGTGAAACGTCAGCAGATGAATCACAGCTTGCTCAGCTCTGATTGGCTGAGCAAGCTGTCACTCATCTGATGCTGCCGGCCAAAGAAGAAGGAAGTGCCAAAGAGAAGAGGCCGATGGGAGCTCCGAGGGCCCACGATCGGTGGGAGATTCAAACAGAGATGGATCGTTGTTTTTTGTTTTCGTTTGCCCCTTAGCGCCAGACTTGTCCTTTACTGGAAAAATGTTTGACATTTTATTACTAAAGAATATATATATTGTTTTTTTAATACTTCTTAGCCCCCCATAGGACTTTCTAAACAATTCATTCAATTGCTTATAAAGGTCAGTACAATGTATATACATTGCATTGATCTATTAGTTTGGAACTCTTCTACTTACATGGCCTGCCTTTGACAGACTTTATCAGTAGATCAGTCAAGGCAAATACTAATGCCGAGTAAAAGGCTCAGGCTGCCATTACAACCACTAGACCGCCAAGGGTACAGCACAAAACTGTTTAAATACCATGTGTGCTGTTAATCAGGGCATATAAACAGTTAAATGACTGGCATTGGAGTAATCTCTGATGTGGGTTATTATCAGCAGATGTCAGTTAAATGTAGAACAGTTGGGGGTAAACAGGTAAAACATGAATAAGCAACTTTCTTGAAAATCTGCAACATTTTGTGTGCAACTATGTGGGCTATATTGGTCTAATATAAGGGTATAGGTAGGATGGATTGTAGGACGGTAAGAACCATATAGTGAACATTCTCCAACAGTGATCACTAATGCTAGGCCCATGCATCTGTCCCTACCTGCTCACCTCAGCTACCCTAAACAGTAAAGGACAACAAGGCGATGGCTCCTACCTACTTGGAGAACCAAGAGTGGTGTGGAATGATGTCAATTACAGAAGCAGAACTAGGGTTAACTATTTGAGAACCAGTGGGTGTGGTTTAGAATCAATTACCAAGCAGAGGTAATAGAGCTGTGTTCAGACAGTGTACAAAAAGAAACAAAAAAAAAAGCACAAGATCATAGCCAAACAAGCCTCCTCCTCCGTACTTTTTCTTTGTGCAAAGAAAAGATGGCACAGAAGTCTGACAGGGTGCAGATGTTTTGTTTGCTTTATACTTTCTCCTATATTACATCTCTGATTATGCACATTTTTTCTACGTAAATCATTGTAAACAAGTCTATGTTGGGATTTTTAGCATAAAACATGGGGAAAAAAACAGGATGAAATCTTAAATCATAGGCCATAGTTACATAAAGAGGCAGGATCTCTGTAATGAAAATTTGTATGTATTGTGTTGATGTATTATAATCTAGCCTTATGTCAAATATAAGTTTGTTTTTCTTTACTAAAAACAGCCATAGCATATATTTCAAGAATTAACTAGGTAAGCAGATGCACTTTTACAATCCGAACAACACAACTCCTTCAGGATCAACATTAAATGACACATATAATCCATCTCTCTGTGTCTTTCTTGACCAATGTAATTATTCTAAAACATAGATTCTGTGGCACATACTTAAAAAGTTCTGTTAAACCTACTGGTTCAAAAGATTTGCTTTACCAAATCCATAGCCTAAGGCAAGAGAGGCAATGTAGATTCAAGCTGCACCGTGTACAGTAGTACTAATAGAAGCCAGATGAAAGATAATTCTCCATGCCAACTCTGTTTGAAATTCCAATATTATGACCGTTTTTAGCTATAAATTAAAAAATGAGATCCTTGGCAAGCAGTATTATTTCTGGGATAAGATGTTACTAAAATCAGTATTCACCCCCTAATTCTAAATACTTTGTGGAGCCACCATTTGCCACAATAATAGATGCCATTCTCTTGGGTGGGTTCACACTGTGTTTTTGCAGTCTGTTTAACAGATCTATTTTTAAATGGTTATTTTTAGCGCACAGAAAAACATGATCACTCACCCCGGTGTACACACGATAAAAACCTGCTCTGTAGATATTAAAAAATAAGGATCTTAGCAAACTATTTGCAAGCACTTGCACCTATAGGTTGCTGTTGCACTTTCTGTTGTTTTTTGGTTTTGTTTTGTTTTTTTTTTGTTGGTACTTAAGCCACATGCAGCGTGCAACCTCAATTATGCACGCTACGGTATTTAATATGTGTTTATTCATTTAATTCTTTTTACATGTTTTATTTTTATAATGGGATAGTGGGGTGATTTTAATTTTCATTGGGAAAGGGGCTTTGGGGCATTTTTTAAAACATTTTAAATTTTTATTTTTTTACATTTTTTTAAGTCCCCTGGAAGAATTTTACATGCATTCAAAAGATTGCATACGCTGATCATTGCTATGCCATAGCATATCATTGATCAGTGTTATCAGAGTGTTTGTAAATAAAGTTTTGTTTTGGACTGTGAGTTTTGAGAGAGCTAAAAAGAGGTGTGTTTTTATGTAAACCATGCTGTTGCTGAACGCTGTTCCACCACCAGTTTAAAGAAGATTGCATGAAGTGGTGAGTGCTGACATTCTTTTATCTCTCTCTCTCTCTCTATATATATATATATATATATATATATATATATATATATATATATAATTATTTTTTTTTTATTTTTTTTTTTATTTTTTTTTTTTTTTTACTAAGCTAAGCAGTAAACCTGTAACTTACTGTATGGCCACACCACAATAACCATATGGATTATTAATACCATTATACAATACTTTGTTTAAGTGTTCTTTATCCAAGATCCACAGAAACAGGTCTGTTTTAAAGAGTTTTCTGTCCTAGCTTAGAGGATTAATTAGCATTTCGACAGAAGAGCAACTAAAATCAATACAGCTTTTCTCAGAAGCAGAAAGAAGAAAATAGGATACATACTGAGATTTTTTCAAAGATACAGAAGGATCTCGAGAATAAAGGAACATAAACCATAAGGCTAATGTTTATTAAGGAGGTAATGAAAATCATAAAAATAAGCCTGTGTCTTACATATTTTATATGGCGGTGAACTCCTCTAAATCATCAGCTAACCCCATTAACATTGTGCATTATATATAAATCTCTTTATATTCGAGAAAGTGATTTCCCTACTCTTCTCATAAAGGTGAAATGTATAGGGATAAAAAAAAGTCTCTACTTATTATAACTATTTTTATTAAATAATTTTTCACTATGTATCTTGTGAATGGCTTTTATTACACTACAAAGGGGCTGTTTTATGGATTTTATGTTCAGTTTACTATTAAAAAGAAAACAAAATCCTGCCCTACCTGATCCCCCTGCTGATGTCGCAGTGAGTCCCTCAGCTTGTTGCTTTTTGTTCCCTGCAACTGAATCATTTTGCCTGCCTAGTAGAGAGAAGCAAACTTATCTAATGGCTGTATCCAAGTTTTCTAGGCAGTCCTCCGACTTATTCACATAGTCTCCTGCTCCCTCTGCTCTCCCACCTTAGAAGACAAATGTCCCATGCCTCTGTCTCACATTGTGTGTGTTTGCTGAGCACAGGTTGATGATGCAGACAGCGGGAAGGGTGTGATGTCACAGGACGCTTGGCTGCATCCCCTAATCCCCTGAGTGATTCACCATCTCTGACCCGCCAGAAGCAGCTGCTGCAATTTTGTATCCCATGTAAGATAGTATTGGATAAACTCCTTATTGTGCGGCTCAACTTCAAAAATAAAAGATGTTTCATCATAATATGTGCGTGGAAATTAAAAGAAAAAATAAAATTCAAAAAGTTCTTTACTTTATTCCAATATCAGCGTTACAGGCAGAAAATACATAGCGCTGTGTGGTGTTACAGGAAGTAACTGTGTGCTGTGTGGTGTTACAGGTAGAGAAAACAGTGTGCTGTGTGGTGTTACAGGTAGTAACTGTGTGCTGTGTTGGTGGGACCACAATGAAATGATAAAGTACTGCAAATAATTCATTAACACAATGAAACTGCAATGTGTGAGCACAGCCTAGATGTCCTGCAACAGATTTGGGCGGGGAATGGGCAGGATGGGGGACTGTGATGAACAGCTGAGGGAAAGCATTGCATTCTGGGAACTGCTCAACCCTGAAGTACAGAAACACAATACAGAACAAAAAAGAACCCAAACAAATGGATTTTTGGTAGTTTTAAAACTGGGATAGATAGGTAAGTAATGCCATATGCTTCTGTAGAAGTTTCATTTTTTTTAACCTCTACCTGAAGTTCCCCTTTAATCCACCCTCTACTGGCGGCAGGATTCAAATGGAGATCATTTGGATTTGTGCAAACCCCAACCTTCGGCAACTTTGCTCAACTCTACTGCCTAGTTTTTATACACGAGGCTCTCATTGTTAAAATTTGGAGGCTGAAAGCCCAAACTGACCTATTCTTGCTTGGCAGCATTAGTTATTACAATGTATCAGATGTCAGAGTGCAGCCGAAATTTTATTAGACAATGTGTATTTCATCAAAACTGTTAAGCAGCTAAGCTAAGCTTGTGTACATCATTGGCTTCCCGCAGTCTGCATAGAGCCAGCAGACTGAGGGAGATGAGCACAGATCAGTTTTGCTTTGTACAAAGCATTATTATTATTATTATTATTATTATTATTATTATTATTATTATTGTTATTATTGTTATTATTATTAATAAGGTGCACCACAGTGGGGATTGTTACTATGGGGAAAGCACAGGGGGGGTTATTACTATGGGGACAGCACTGGGGGATTATTACTATTGGGGCTCTGCACAGTGAGCATTATTACTATATGGAGGCAAAGCAGGGGGCATTATTATTATATGGAGGACACAGCAGGATACATTATTACTATATGGGGCACAGCAGGAGGCATTATTACTATATAGGGGTACAGCAGGGGACATTTTTACTATATGGGGGCACAGCAGGGGACATTATTAACCCCTTAAGGTCAAAGCCAATTTTCGTTTTTGCACTTTTGCTTTTTCCACTTTAAGTTTAAAACTCCATAGCGCTTGCATTTTTTCACGTAGAGATGTATATGAGCGCTTATTTTTTGCGAAACCAATTGTACTTTGCAATGACAGGCATTATTTTCCATAACATATGCTGCGAAACCGGAAAAAAATAATTTGCACTGTCAAATTGAAAAAAAAAAGGAATTTGTTTTGATTTCGGGGAGTTTTGCATTTACGCCGTTCGTCCTATGGTAAAACTGACTGGTTATGCACAATCCTCAAGTCGTTCCGATTACAACGATACATAACATGTATAACTTTTCTTGTATCTGATGGCCTGTAAAAAATTCAAACCATTGTTAGCAGATATATGTTAAATCGCTCTATTCCCAGGCTTATAGCGCTTTTATCCTTTGGTCTATGGGGCTGTGTGAGGTGTCATTTTTTTGCGCCATGATGTGATCTTTCTATCGGTACCTTGATTGCGCATATACGACTTTTTGATAGCTTTTTATTACATTGTTTCTGGATTTGATGCGACCAAAAATGCGCAATTTTGCACTTTGGAATTTTTTGTGCTTTAGCCGTTTACCTTGCGAGATCAGGAATGTGATTAATTAATAGTTCAGGCGATTACACGCGCGGCGATACTAAATATGTTTATTTATTTGTTTATCTATATTTATAAAATGAGAAAAGGGGGGTGATTTGGACTTATAATAAATTTTTACTTTTATTTTTACTTTAACTAGAAGTCCCCCTGGGGGACTTGTATATAGACAGCACTGATCTCTCATAGAGATCAATGCTGTGTATATACACAGCAAAGATCGATTAGATCGGTCATAGATTGCTATGGCCTGCTGCAGGCCATAGCAATCTATTGCCGAGCCGGGACGGGCAGAATGCGATCGCGGGGGGGAGATCCGTCTCACTAGACACCATGGATGCACGGAGGAAAGCCTCTAAGTGCAGCTGTCAGTTTTGACAGCTGCACTTAGAGGCTTAATTAGCCGGCGCCGCAACGGGACCCGCGCCGGCTAATAGAGGCCGGGATCAGCGCCATTCAGAGCGGGGTCCCGGCGGGACCCCTCTCTGAACACCCTGCGCGGCACCATGACGTATCAGATACGTCATGGGTCACTAAGGGGTTAATATATGGGGCACAGCAGGAGACATTTTTGCTAAATGGAGGCACAGCAGGGCCATTATTACTATATGGAGGACACAGCAGGGCCATTATTACTATATGGGGGCACAGCAGGAGATATTATTACTATATGGAGGACACAGCAGGAGACATTATTACTATATGGGAGTACAGCAGGAGGCATTATTACTATATAGAGGACACAGCAGGAGACATTATTACTATATGAGAGCACAACAGGAGGACATTATTACTATATGGGTGTACAGCAGGGGATCCTACATACAGGTGGTAACCCATATATCTACCGACTTTACTGCACATGACACAAAGAAGTGGAAGTTGTTGTAAAAGTGCGGAGCCTAAGATGTTTGTCTGGCATGTTCAGAAAAGATGAATTGTAGCTGCAAGAAGTCATCACGGTGGTCCGGGCCAGGAGGAGATCAAAGAAGACGTCACCTGTGAGTCACCGAATGATTTTTTTTTTGCCTTAAGTTAAGAAAAAAGGTTGAATAACACTGTCCTATGCCATAATACACGCACTGCTTCTTTAAAGCAACAACCCAACCCCCCCCCCAATCACCAGAGGTGGGGGGGGCTTTTAGCAAGATTCACCCTGTAGTCAAAATTAATTCTGGCCGTACAAAGAGTTAAACAACAACTGTTTATGTGGAATGGCAGTTGTTTATACAGCATGTGAACATAGTCTCAAGGTGGCCTTACAGATTACATAATTATTATAGTATTATAGGAAAATATACTGGAAACAGATTACTGAGCTCAGGGAGACCAGCCAAAGACAACACTGTCAGCTGCCAGTTAAAGCGCTCAATACAGTGAAATCCTAGGTGCATTGCTCCCTGTGAAATACTAAAATGCCAATGGAGCCTCCTTCAAAAGTCTCAAAAGGCTCCACAGGCTCTTTTTTTTGCAGGAACATATACTGTAACACTGATAGAATGTAACATAATTGTTCTGTTTGATGTACACAGTATAATTTCACTGATGATCAATTACTTGTAATGATTTTTACTGGTGCTATTAATATGATGTGAGACTCACATTTGCTTTGCTTGAGAAAGGCTTCTAGATGTAGCAGAAACGTATGTGAATATATATATATAGTATATATAGTATATAAATTCACATACGTTTCTGCTACATCTAGAAGCCTTTCTCAAGCACAGCAAATGTGAGCATACTATATAATAAAAAAAAGTCTGTCTGTCTGTTTGTCTGTCTGTCTGTCTGTCCCAAATAGACTTCCAAACGCCTGAACCGTTTGACCCCAAATTTGGCCCACAGATACATTGGGTGCCCGGGAAGGTTTAAGCGAAGGTCCCATCCCCGCCAGATGTACAGGAGAGGAGGGGGAGGGGAAAGAGTGGCGCCCCATAGAGATGAATGGGAAAATCTCCTCACTGCAAACACAGGTGATATAATTAGCTGCAGCAGACACGGCAGTTGGAGCCTTACCAACCAATAGGATTACTGCTTTCATTTTCACAGGGAGCAATGGTTGCTAGGGAAGCTGCCTCACAACATCCACAGTAATAACTGGTAGACCCCCTACTCCATCTATACAGTACATGTATACAGGACCCCCTACTCCATCTATACAGTACATGTATATACAGGACCCCCTACTCCATCTATACAGTACATGTATACAGGGCCCTCTACTTCATCTATACAGTACATGTATATACAGGACCCCCTACTCCATCTATACAGTACATGTATATACAGGACCCCCTACTCCATCTATACAGTATATGTATATACAGGGCACTACAGGTATAGCAAACTGTGACTGGGTAACACTGCCACACCAGACCTGACCAATACCGCCATACTGTGCTGGATAACACTTTCATACCAGACCTGATCAATACTGCCATATACTGTGACTGGATAACACTGCCATACCAGACCTGACCAATACCGCCATACTGTGCTGGATAACCCCGCTATACCAGACCTGACCAATACCGCTATACTGTGACTGGATAACACCTCTACACCAGACCTGACCAATACCACCAAACTGTGATGGGATAACACTGTCATAACACACCTGACCAATACCACCATACTATGACTGGAAAAAACTGCTATACCAGACCTGACCAATACTGCCATACTGTGACTGGATAACACTGTCATACCACACCTGACCAATACCGCCATACTGTGGCTGGATAACACTGCCATACCAGACCTGACCAATACCGCCATGCTGTGACTGGATAACACCACTATACCAGACATGACCAATACCACCACACTGTGACTGGAGAACACCGCCACACCAGACCTGACCAATACCGCCATACTGTGACTGGATAACACTGCCATACCAGACATGACCAATACCGACACACTGTGACTGAATAACACTGCCATACCAGACCTGACCAATACCGCCATACTGTGACTGGATAACACCGCCATACCAGACATAACTAATACCGACACACTGTGACTGAATAACACTGCCATACCAGACCTGACCAATACCGCCATACTGTGACTGGATAACACCACTATACAAGACCTGACCAAAGATTTTCTGGCAAGTCTGAACGGGAGGGTACTGCCCCTCTGCAAGTTGCTACCCTACGCACCAGACCATGGGTGCCTAATGGTAAATACCACCCTGCAGGTATACAGGACACTACAGGTATACAGGACCCCAAAACTATACACTACAAGTGCACGGAACCTCCACCAACTATATACTACAGGTATATAAGACCCCAAACTTTACACTACAGGTATACAGGACCCCAAAACTATACACTACAGGTATACAGGACCTCCACCAACTATATACTCCAGGTATACAAGACCTCCACCAATTATACACTACAGGTATCCAGGACCCTTAAACTATAAACTACAGGTATACAAGACCTCCACCAACTATACATTACAGGTATACAGCACCAACTATATACTACAGGTATACAGGACCCCCGAACTATACAGTACAGGTATACAGGACCTTCACCAACTGTACACTGCAGGTATACAGGACCTCCCTCAACTATACACTACAGGTATACAGCCCCCCCAACTATGCACTACAGATATGCGAGACCTCTAAAAACTATACATTGTGGGTATACAGAACCCCTCCAACTATGCACTACAGGTATACACTAATTCCACTGATTAACTTAGATAAAACAATACCTTTAGCTTTGCCTCCTGGGCACCTTAGAACAAATCTAATTAACACACTGACACTTTATACCCGGGCAGCGCCGGGTACATTTTCTAGTACTATATATATATATATATATATATAGTGTATATACTCTAATGTTTACCCATTAACCTGAGAAGTGTTATTGCCAACCATTCCCCCCCCCCCCAATACCATCCCGATATTGTGTAGATAATTGTGTTCAGCTTCTGTTTAGATGTTGCTTCTATGCAACTTGCAGTTACAACTTCATAGGGGAAAAAGTGACTACAGATGAGATCGGAGGTCTGTATCTATCATGATGAAGAAAAATGATTTGAACATATCATGTAGAGATGTTAGTTTAGAGTCATGTTTCTTGCTGACAAGGGAGCACATGTACAGATAGAATCCTGAAAAGGGTCTACATACACAAAAATAATTATTGCTCAGTTCCTTGAGACAGCCAGCATACTGAATGATGAGCTGGAGAACGATTGTAGACACTGCCTCTGTATCTACTAAAACAAAATGAAGAGATATTGTTCAACAAATGTGCTGTCACCTATTAGTATTATATTCTATAGTATGTTTTTAAGCTTTTAGGTCAAGGTCATTGTCTTTACCCTATAGTCTTTACAGTCTGACACAGTGCTCTCTGCTGCCATCTCTGTCCACGTCAGGAACTGTCCAGAGAAGGAGAGATTTTCTGTGGGGATTTGCTACTTCTTTGGACAGTTCCTGGCTCGGACAGAGGTGGCAGCAAAGAGCACTGTGTCAGACTGGAAAGAATACTCCACTTCCTGCAGGACATGTAGCAGTCGATAAGTACTGGAAGACCTGAGATTTTTAAAAAATAAATTACAAATCTCTGTGTAAAACCAGTTGATTTGAAAGAAAAAGATTTTTGTTGGAGTACCCCTTTATGTAGCCTATTAACAGAGACTTTTAAAGACTTTGAAGAATATTGAGGAGTAATTCAATAGTCAGCCACAGTCACTGATAATTCTACCACAAGATCAGCCTGTAACGTGTTAAGCTGGTGAAACACCAGGTCAACATATGTGCTGTTTTAGCATCTGTGGCTTAAAAGTCAAGTATCGTTTATCATATTAGCAAAGGCAGCATGAACATTTCCAACAATATGTATTTCTATCAGAGGTTATTGGTAATATTCTGTGAGCTAAAGTCACTGAAGCAAAAGTTACCTCTAAGCTAATGGCATCAAATAAACATTAATGGTGCGTTCACACCTACAGGATCTGCAGCTGATTTTCTGCAGCAGATTTCATTTAAATAACTGAACACAGCATCAAATCTGCTGCAGATCTGCTGCAGATCCTGTAGGTGTGAACGCACCCTAACAAAGTATTTAGTTACAAATTCAGTTATAAAGCAGGACGATATGCCACATAGTATACAGGCAAATAGCATAAAACAACATCCAGGTCCAATGCAGTGAAGAATATTGTCTACATCCTTGCTGGTTTAGGGTTGTACAGCTGTGGTGTCAGCATTAGAGATGAGGTTTTGTGAAGTTTGTGAATATTTGTGCAAATTCACAAATATTCGCGATTAACATAAAAACTAATTTTTATTAAAACATTGGCCTTTTAAACATAAAGCGGAAAAAACAAAAGTGCAATAATGAAAATTGGCTTTGTCCTTAAGGGGTTAAAGTCAGTAAACCTGGTGGTCTAGAGGCGACTAAGATAAATAGTGAGTTTCCATGATGAAATTCACATAAATTTGATCCACCTGTTGATTTGAATTTTTAACTTTGATTTTTACTTTAAATTTGTGTCTTCAATTGGTTAATGACTGATTATTTTCGTTTCTTTGACAATTCATATGTTGTTTTGTTCTCAACAATTTGCACCATTCATATATCAGTAAATATTTTCAACTTTAATCAACCATTCCTTGAGATCCGATGTGTGATTGAAATATCCCCTTTAATTTTTTGAGAAGTCAATGAATATCAGTAATTTTTCTGTGTGTTGGGGCTTCTATGCCTTGCGATTTGCTCCAGAATCTTTTGGAAACTAGAAGAGACTATGGACACGGATGTTGCTGATTTCATCCTGTATATTTTTAACTATTATTTGACACACTATGAGAAGCATAAGTCTGCATTGTCATGTATGATTTTAAAGGACAACTCCCATGAAAAACTTTTTTCCAGTAATTGAAGCACATTACAAAGTTTTTTCTTTTTTTTTTCTTTTTTTTTTAATTTCCTTTATTACAAAATTAATCATACAAACATTAAAAACGACTCCCTCCATGTCTGGATACCGCTGCTATTTTTCCACATCTTAAACCAAATATCTTCTTAGGCATTTCACCCCATAACAATTCAAAAAAGGTTAACATAACATTTCTCCTTCCGGAGGGTGCGTGTCCATGGACACCATCATTTCATTACCTCTCTTTTAACTACATTACACCTTTGTATCTCAGCCGGTCTCCTCCATCGTGCAGGTGACCACAGGAGAGAGAACCCGCCCCCACACACTCGGGTAACCCCCTCGCCCCCCAGGCTCCTGCCTCCGCCGGACCGAGAGGGAGTACCATCACCAGCATCAAAGAAAAAAAAAACAAACAAAAAAAAAAAAAAAAAAGAAAAAAACACACCAAACTATAAACCTTATTATTCTCGTGTCCGGCCTTGTACATACTTCATACATACTACATACCATTAACCCCCTCTGGGAGCTCAGCCCTCCACGGTACCGAGCCACCATTGGAGCATTTTCCAAACATTCCAACATCACCGCCTACATATATTATATAGACTTGTGGTGTTGCTCTGGAGCAGGCTATCTGGACACCAACAAAGGATCCCTTCATTGCTCCATCTCGCCCGCTTCAGCTTAATATCTCACATTAACTCATCAACCAACGGACCTCCAAATAATAATAAAATAATGACAAAACCCCCAAAAAAAGCCCAGCATAGTAACACCCCTCCGCTTCCTCAAACCGAGACCGGAGCCTGAGCCTCACGACATAGGGCCCCGAGCCATGAGACCAAGGCCCAAACCCCCACAATCCTCCCACCCCAATATCGGAGACCAACCACGACACCTATCCCCCATCTCCATCATTTCTTATTGGCGTCCAGGAACCACACCTCCCGGTTACAATTAACATCTCTCCTATTGCATTTTCTGCTTATTGCTTTTCAGAGGTGCCCAGACATGGTCTTAACATTACTACCCCGCCCCCTTCCCCCCACTATCCCCTCCGCCCACCCCCCACCCCCCTCTGGGTGCAGAGACAAAAAGAAAGAAAAAAAAAAAAAAAGAAACAGCAAATAGTTATAAAGTAAAAAGAGGAGAGGACTCCTCAGCCTCCCCATCCTCTTAAACCAGCAACCAATCCCATCCTCTCTTGTTGATCCATTTTGTACAACCACGGCTCCCAGATCTTACAAAAATTCTCCCTCCTCCCTCTTTTTACCATCAAACAAAACTCAAAATTAATCGTCCTTCTAACTTCTAACAAAAACTCCCTAAGGGTGGGGCTATCTCTAGACATCCATTTTCTGGCCACCATCAGCCTCATTACCATCAAAAGCTTCCTTACTAGAATATTCTTATTTTTCCCTGGACGGGCATCACTCCATACCCCTATCAACCACCTCTTTTCCGGTTACCAACCTTCTAGTTGTAAACACTCTTTTATAACCTCTAAAATTACTTGCCAACTTCTCTCCATTTTCCTACATTCATAATATAAATGAAAGAAACCAACCCTTGGCATATTACAGCGGGGACAGACTATTTCTTTATTAGAGGCCATTTTAGATAACTTACTTGGTGTATAATATAACCTATAATTAATAAAAAATTGTGTAATCTTGTGCGACGCATTAAGTGATATAATCTTTCCCATACCCCATATGTCTTTCCACTCTTCTTGTGTAATTTCTCCTATATCTACCTCCCACTTTACTCTACTTACGTGAGTGACTACCTCCTTCTTCCCCTCCTTTACCAACTTAACTATCCTAGCCATCACCCTTCTTTTGGAAGTGTCCTCTATCATATAATCAATCCACTGTGAATCTTCTTCTATCAAATTATTCATGTGATCTATTTCCATACTAACTTGTCTCAATTGCAAATAATAAAAATAACAATTTCCTTCAATCCCATATTCACCCTTTAACTCTTCTAATGAGCGCAATCGCCCTTCCTTAAAAAAGTGTGTCACATACCTCAAATTATATTTTTCCCAAAACCTCCAATCATAATTTCTTCCCAACTCTTTAAACCTAAGATTATTAAACATTGGTGTACATGTAAGTACTCCCTTCAAACCCAGTGCTTTTTTAGTTTTTTCCCAAATCTTGTGTATCAAATCTAACAATGGCCATCTCTCTCTAGACTGTCTACTCAGCTGTCCTGACTCCACAATTTCCCATATATCCTTTAATCCCCATTTATTCTGCTCCACCAAATTCTTTATATAAGAGAGCTCTCTCCATCTTTTCATATACTGTAATTTGGTCACCAAGAAATAAACCCTAAAATCCGGAACCGACAGACCTCCTTTGTCCTCATCCTTATATAAATACTCCATTTTTATCCTGGGCTTTCTACCCCTCCAGATCAAATCCCTCACTATGGCTTCTAACTGCTTAAATATTCTTTCTCCCAACCATATTGGGCTGTTGGACAACACAAACAAAACCTGTGGGAGAATGATCATTTTCACTAAGCTTATCCTATCCGCCATGCTCAATGGTAGACCCATCCACACTTTTGCTTTAGATCTTATTCTTTGCAACGTTGGTATTACATTTAATTCCATATACTTGTGGGTGTCCCTATCCACCACCACCCTCAGGTATCTAAAAGTTTCCCCTGGCTTCAGACACCTCAGTTTATCATAAGACACCTCTCCATCTAGTGGCATTAAGACTGTTTTTGCCCAGTTAATGCTAAGGCCTGACACATCTCCAAATCTTTCTATCATATCAATTATAATATTCAGAGAATTCTTTGTATTCTCCACGTACAGCAGAACATCATCCGCATAGAGCGATATCTTGTCCCCTCTCCCCCGACATCCAAACCCCTCCACCTCTTCCATTGTTCTTAGTTTAATTGCCAAAGGCTCAATGAAGAGGGCAAAGATATGGGGAGAGAGGGGACAACCCTGACGTGTTCCCCTAAATAAAGGAAACCTTTCCGTCTGGGATCCATTTATAAGAATTGAGGCCATAGGGCTCCTATACATCAGCTGCAGCCAACCAATAAACTTTTCTTTAAATCCATATTCCCTCAGGAGTTGCCACAAGAAGGACCACTCCACCCTGTCAAACGCTTTAACAGCGTCCAGCGACCCCCCCATTTTCCAAATTACCAAAGAACCTACGTATATTATCTATCACCGACCTTCCAGCCCTAAACCCGCACTGATCATCCGAGACTAAAGATGGAACTACCTTCACCAATCTATTTGCAAGCAGCTTTGCCAAAATTTTCATATCTGTATTTAGCAATGAGATTGGCCTGTATTGGCCTGTACAAAGTTATATAACACTGTAATATACTTCAATCACCTGTATGTCCTCCTTCCCTATCTTTTCCCCCCTCAACCCCCCCACCAGGAAATGTAAGAAACTCCTTCATACCTAATTACTGTCGTCACCAGGCTCCTCTATCAGCTCCTTCTAGTGACGATTAGTCATCAGCAGGAGGGCTGATCTAGGTCCTGTTACACCAGCCTCCCCCCCCCCTGCCTGGTCAGGTGACTCAGCTTGCTCAGCTCCCATTGGCTGAGCAACTGTAAGCCATCTGACATTCTGCACGTCAATAATGACTGGTGACTGACTCCCGACACATAACCAGTTACAGGACCCCCTCCTCCATACTCCCTCCTGCTGCCGAGTGGACTCAGTGAGTGAGTGAGTGAGTCATGTCACTTGCTTATCTTTCTCCTCACTCTCGGCATGTCAGCTACACAGAGGTCTTATCTCTCCCCTGTTGCCCTGACCTAATTAGGGACGGCCATGCTGCAGAATGTACACTACAGTGAAGTGAAAGTATGTGTGTGCAGCTTCAGTGTGTGTATATAGCAGCCTGACTAAAGAGAGCGAGAAAGGAGGTGATGTTTAGTGTATGATGGGAGTTGTAGTGAATGGAGGGGGGATGCTCTTGTGCAAGAGCAGGCCCACGCAGCGGCGTGGGAGGGAGAAGGTACTGATAGACGTCTATTCTAATTTTATACTTTTACATGCGTCCCCTGCTGGACCCTGCCAGAACATACACTTGAGATGTGTCGTCACTTTTTTCAGTTTTTTCATTTGGACAATTTTCTGCCATTGCAGACGATAATCGCTTTGTGTAATAGAAGGTGACAATAAGCTGACATCGCCATAGAAACACTCCACCAATAATCACCAAGGTTGTTACCCAGGAGAATTCCCCATGTACAACCATTGGGAACAACATTCCCTGCAACAGCTCTATTTATATAATAATATATTTAAAAAAAAAAAAAAGCACAGTCCTGTCTATAAAAATAATTACTTAAAGTACAGTCCTGTCTATAATAATAATGACTTTATGTCGTGTGAATAATATTGTCCAGTGATTATTAGTAACAATAATATATTATCATTATTACTATAAGTGCCTATTTTATTACTAAATAGAAAACACATATGACAGTAGACCCAAAGCTTTCATCTCTACAAATGGATCCAATCTACCATGTTTGAAGTATTGCCATACAGCAAGATCCATATAAATCAATGTATGTTACACTATCTACATTATGCGTCCCACATGTTTATGTAAGTAATGAAAGCTATTTATCCCTACATTACAAAGGGTGAGAAATACACACACTCCGCTGTGATGGATTACGCCACATCCCGCAGCTTTAATCTTACAAACCTGGAAAGACTATACGGACTACATAATAAAAAGGAAGGTGTCTTTTCATCATATTGAAGGAGAAGATGGCAAACCGCAGCACCTAAGGGCTAGTCCCGGGGAAGCATGGCTTTCTTCATGTAAAATTCTACATATGATGATGCCAAATTTCACGACAGAAATGCACTTTTCACAAATACGATGGAATTGAAAGGTATCCTATTGTTATTGCAAATATTGTATGTAGTTTTGCAATATGACCGAATTATGGGATTATTACAAGCATATTAAATATGATAGGCCAATTTTACTAATCAGAGATAATGGGGGAAATTTATCAAACATGATGTAAAGTGAAACTGGTTCAGTTGCCCCAGCAACCAATCAGATTCCACCTATCATTTTCCAAAGAGTCTGTGAGGAATTAAAGGTGGAATCTGATTGGTTGCTAGGGGCAACTGAGACAGTTTCACTTTACACCATGTTTGATAAATCTCCCCAAATGTAAAAATTTTAGTGTATATATGCTTATATGTTATTTCAATTTACGTAAATCATATAGTACAAGGGGGAAGTTCTGAAATGTGTTACTAAACAGAATCAATCTCCCACGGTCTTGTAACTCAGCATTAAGTACATGTGAATCAGCCCTCATAAGGACCCATCTCCTCAGTATCCATCAATTTTTGGGGTGTTTTTTTTTTTTTTTTTTTACAAATAACAATCTTTCTTATTCTGTTGATGTCATATGAGTCTAAAATGACATCTGTCTGGCCTTTCCTTAGTGCAGTGACGGCTGTTGGTACATTATTCTAGTTTGGTTTACTATTTGGCTTTTGAGTTTGTCTTTAATTGAAAAGGCCATTGAATTTAATAGTAAAAACGGCAAAAAGAAGGTGAAAAAAGAAAAACGTGTGTGAACAACAAAAAAATAATGTCCGCTGTTTGCAATAGATGTCCGAAAATAATTGACATAATCATTATTTTGACAGCAAAGACAACGTCCGTTATTTTATACATAGTGTGCATTGAAGCCAATTGAATCGCAGCAATAAACGCATATCTTTTTAAATAGAAAAAGTGTCCGCCATTTCTCTTTTTTTGACATTGTGTGAACATAGCCTTACTTTGTTTCCGTATTTCTGTGGGAAATGTAACAAAATCAACAATTCCAGCCTTGTATTGTTAAATATTGCGCCATTCATTGTGGAGCATAAAAAATGGTTTACCTCTTAATTTTGAGGGTCAGTACTACTACAACAAAGCCAAGTTTATATAAAACTTTTGTGTATCCGTGTGCGCTTTACAATTTTTTTTTTGTTTTGTGTCAATATAAAGTGTGTAAACAGCCATACCTTTTTTTTATGCATTTTTGAGGGGGAAGGGGGGGGACAAACAAAAATAATGATTCTGCAATTTTTTTTTTAGAATCTTCACTACGCAGTATAAAGCTATGTTCACACAACATCAAAAATAGAGATAATGAGGCCGATTTTGATATTTAAAAATAACGCCCATTATTGCCGAGTTTTAACTGACTGCAATGGCAATGCATTGAAGTCAATTGAAAGACGGACGTCAAATGCACACAATGTATTGAATAACGGATGCTTTTTCCACGCACGTCAAAATAATGAACATGATCATTATTTTCAGACGTCTTTTGCAAACAGCGGACGTTATTTATTAGTTGTTCACACACAGTTTTTCATTTGTCACCGTTCTTTCTCCGTTTTTACTATTAAATTCAATGGACTTTTCAATTAAGCCACACCCAAAGTCCAATTAGTTACCCCAAACTAGAATAATGTGCAAACACCAGTCATTGCACCAAGAGGAGGCCAGGCTGCTAAATGACATCCGTTATTTTAGACTCAAAATGACGGACTTCATTTTAAACGGAGCTGAAAAAACGTTTGAACATAGCCTATTTGACATGTTATTTTTATGTTTCACCATTTTTGCACAATGTTTTGTTTGTTTTGTTCTTCTGTTGTCACATTCAAATCCACAACAATTTTATTTTTAAGTAAATGAAGCTGTTTCAGGGATTTTCATTTTGGGGGGATAATTTGTTTTCATTGGGACCACTTTGATGTACATAAGACGTTTCTAAAACTGCAATCTGTCACATAGGATGTATAAAGTTATTATTTTACTGTCTGGCTCTATACAATTACAATGATCAATTTTGATAATTCCTTTTTTTATTTTACTACATTTTCACAATAAAAACATTTCAAGATGTATTTTATTTGTCTAAGCTGCTCTATTCATAAAGTCATGTTTTATATCATGGCCCAATTATATATATATATATATATATATATATATATATATATATATTTTATTTTTTTTTCCTTTTATTCCATTTTTCGTAGGCAGAGAAATGAGGAGGAGTAAAATATGGAATAAATTAGGTCATTAGTTTGTGACCTCGCTGATGTGGGAATACCACGTTTGTTTGTGTTTGTTTGTTTTGCATATTTCCATTTGTTAAAGAAAACTATAAAAATTAAAGCATGGACTTTTCAACAGTTTTTAAATTTTCTTTTTCAGTTTTATTTACATCATTTATTGGTCCCACGGGGACTTGAAACTATTATTGTTTAATCGCTTATAAAATAAAATTATGTCATATACTTTACGTAGTGCAGATTGTTTTGCCCGTCAGCCTAGTAGACTCTAAAAATCTAAAAAAAGATTTAAAAAACGGATCAAAACACATCCGTTTTTAGTGTACACATAAATGAGGTTGACCACGATTTTGTGTACGATAAAAAAAAATGTGTTTTAATACGTTTTTGATCCATTTTTTATAATGAAAGTCAATAGAAATATGGATCAAAACTGATGCACACAAATACATCTGTTTTTTAATCCGTTTTTTTTTTATAAAACAGATGAAAAAAAGGTCTACAATAACACAGTGTGAAACCAGCTTTAGACTAAATAGACTTGACCTCTATAAAAAAAGATGTATTGTTGTTTCTATGGCTATGTTCCCACTACGTATAACACCGCTGAACACCGGGCGACGTTCGGAGCATTCCTGCAGCCGATAATGCTGTACAATTGAATTGCTTGCATTGTTGGCCATGCCCGCAATTCAATTAACCCCTGACTGCAATGTAAAGTACGGCCACCAAACAGCGGAAGTAATAGGCATGTTTATTATTTTAACGTCTGTTCTAAAGAACGAATGTTAAAATAATGAAGCCAGAACACAGCGGGCGACATTGCATTGAATTCAATGCAATGTCGCCCACTGCAGAAAAGAACGTATGCTCGTTTCATTGAAACGGTGTCTGATCTTTTCCAAAAAAAAACCGGTGGGGGAACATAGCCTAAGGGGCTAAGTAAAACATAGCTGCCACGCTAAAACCAACTTTTTCCATATGCGCATTTAGGAAACCTACTTATGGGCCTGAAACAAGAGCCATTCCCTAGCAGCTCCAATTTTTTTCAACTCAGTCTGTCATTGTGAATGCATACGCATAGGCTTTAGGAAAGAAGAAAAAGCCACTGCTGACTTCCATCAGGTTGGGAAAGTGACAAGGGACAATGGGGGAGATTTATCAAACATGGTGTAAAGTGAAACTGGCTCAGTGGCCCCTAGCAACCAATCAGATTCCACTTTTCATTTTCCAAAGAGTCTGTGAGGAATGAAAGGTGGAATCTGATTGGTTGCTAGGGGCAACTGAGCCAGTTTCACTTTACACCATGTTTGATAAATCTCCCCCAATGTCTTTAAAAACATCTCTGTGTTTTGACTCTCAGTAATGCCCAGCCTAACAGTTTGAACCATCCTGCAGATAAGATCATTAGTTACCTGGTTACTTTTTCTCACTTGTCATCTTGTCCTCTTAATCCTTAAGTTAATGTTTTCTATCTGGGTCTTTTTTTTATTTGGCAATTTAATCATGTCGCATAGAATAGTCAACAACCTATAAGGTCACCTCCAATCCACAAGTAAACTAAACCAAACTTAAACTACAATTTTTACAAGCAGTAATCTCTTCTTTCTGTCCATCCATAAATCAAACAACCGGTCACTGACAAGTAAAGATCCTCGATGTGCAACCTCCTGCCGCTAAGTTAAAAAGCGGTTAATTTGACAATTTGTCATCCTGATTATCTTGCTGCATGTATTTTACACCATTGGTTCCAGTCTCCAGCTTTATTGTACTTGGAATATCAGTCTATTATTTTCTTCTTTACTTGAGCATTATGTTTCTCTGTAAGAATATGTTCACACAACGTCAAAAATAGAGAAAAGGCAGCCGCTTTTGCAATTTGAAATAACGTCCGTTATCTCTGCGATTTAACAGTGCATTGCAGTCAATGGAAAGACGGCTGTCCAATGCACACAATGTATTGAATAACAGACTTTATCACCGCGGACGTCAAAGTAATGATCATGACAATTATTTTCGGACATCTTTTGCGGACGTTTTTTATTAGTTGTTCACACACAGTTTTTCTTTTTTCACCGTTCTTTCTCTGTTTTTACTATTAACTTCAATGGACTTTTCCATTTAGCCGCACTCAGAAGGCCAATTAGTAACCCAAACTAGAATAATGTACAAACACCAGTCATTTCACTAAGGGGAGGCCAGACAGCTAAATGGCATCTGTTATTTTAGACTTAAAATGACGGACGTAATTTTAAACGGAGCTGAAAAAATTTTATGTGAACATAGCCTAATACAGATCATTAGACAAACATTGATATAATCCATGACATGGATTTTCAAAGCAAACTGAAGGCATCTTTCATACAGAACTTGCCACCGCTATACAATATATGTAACCTTAACCATGCATAGGCTTAATAATAATTCAACCCCATAACAGTCGCAAGAAAATTGTGGGGGGGGGAGCTCCCTAATATGTAAATAGTCTTTTGATCATGCTGCTGCAGTGAGAATAGTCCTGCACACATCAGTGTGCCCCGCAGCTGCCTGTCATTAACCTCTTAAATGCAGCAATCTATAGTGATTGCTATTTTAGTTTTAATTTCTAAGAATTTTTTCATGGGAAGGATCTATGGAGGCACATCAAGGAGATAACGCATCGTTACTGCATCAGAAGCACAAAGCTATCACGGGAGGTGCAGGTATGCGATTCCAACAGGCTGAATGGGATTGAGAATTGATCAACAGAGTCAATTGCAGACATTGGAAGACCCCAGCCCGATAGGCTGTGCTATGCTGGGTAATAGGCTGGGAGTCGACCAGTTTAGCTGAGCCCCGAGTGACACCATGTAGGTGCTGGGCATATCGGCAAGACAAGCTGCATAGATTCTGCGAGATGGGCAAAGGTTACTCATCCCTGACAGCCGAATGTTGTACCAATTGCTGTGGATTGTGGTTTTGTAACCTGTGGATGCACACTGATGTAAGGGCAAATCTTACCTTTTCCAATATGGCACCCGTGTAGCCCAGTGGACCTAGGGCGCATGCGCGGCTCTCTGATGCTGTCCGAAACTGATGATGCCACCATAACTGACCCGTTCTGATTGCGTTCACCTCACGCATGCTCCGTGCGATTGTTTACAAACACTATAGCAGCATGGATCCGGGAGAGTGAACAGCTGATTGCTAGAGTCCGGGGTGAGTGACAGCCTGCCTCTATTAACCTCTGATGAACTGGACTGTATTTTGATTAATATATTTTGGACTTTACACTATCGGGATCGATGATCGGCCTTGTTTAAACACATGAACTGAGTATATTTATTTGTGTCATGATGACATTTCACTGTATTGCACTGCATTTTTCCATGTTTTCGAATTGTTTATATATGCAAATTATTATGATGTTATTGATTGGGGGTAGACTGATGGGAGTGTCGTCCTTGTTATATACCCGCCATTTACACTATTGTATCATTGCTTGAAAAAGATCTCATTGAGTAGATCGAAATGTCGCAACTTTGATGGGTGAATAAACCACTTTGTTTTTCACTTTAATCCGGAGTGCCATCTCTTCATATCCTCATATATATATATATATATATATATATATATATATATATATATATATATAATTATTATTATTATTATTTAATAAAAACTAGAGATAATGGTGCAAAAAATTAAATCACAACCAGCCCTGTAGGTGAAAAAATAAAAGCGTTATGGCTCTTAGAAGGCAGGGAGAAACATTGCATTAATTTGACCCGGACATTCGGGCACCAATGACCTTGGTCATGAAGGGGTTAAAATGATTTGTAAATGTATAGTAAAAGACAAAACTTTCAAGGCATGTGCTTTGTACATGGAATTAACAAATGTGCTCTAAAAATTTAATAAAAAATTTGGTTTCTATGTGTAAATCTTTAAATGAGTCTATAATTTTAACTTTCTCCTTAATCCTATATTCACCACATATCATAAAGTTACATATCATAAAGTTAATATTATATATTAATATTAATATTAATCAGTTATATTAATAACTGATCCCCAATGAATGACTTGATGATTTTGCTGAAGTTTGTGAACCCTGTTTTTTAATGTCTCAAAAAAACCAATTTAACACCATGAAGCGCCGAACATAGTTTTTGGGCATAGAAAATTACATTCTAAATATACATTCATTCAGAACAAGCATACTCTCCATCTGAGACCTGTTTAAAATTTGATAGCTAACACACTCCATCTGTGAAAATCTTTTCTAAATCCCAAGAAGGATTACTGTTTCAACATGTACAGAAAGTTTAGTCTTTGCGTTGCATAAAACCTACTGTTTCTCCAGGGGAAACCCAGATTTGAAATGCAGAACATTGCTCTCTGATGCAGGTCCTTTTTATTAGTGAGTTGTGCTCGGATTTTAACAAGCGTACTGCTAAATTACTTTATCTATGCATACTAATTTTGTGGCTTTTGTTAATACTTTACAATTTTCTATTTTTAAAATGTCACATCACTGCAATAAGTGACAGTCAACATAGAGGTAAATTACAAAGTATGCCTTTATATTATAGCACAAAAAATTATATGCTATGGCAGCCATGGGCAATCTTTTGACCCTTGGTGTGTCCACTTTCGGCAAAAAAAACGAGTATAACTCAGATGGTGTGTCACTTTGAGAAAAAACACCATCATTTAGGGATATTTATAGTTTAAACAAAAATATTCCCACACACACACTACCCCACCTGACCCCCATCCCCACACACTACCACACTTGACCCCCATCCCACACACTCTACCCCACCTGACCCCATCCCCGCACACACACTACCCCACCTGACCCCCATCCTCACACACACACTACCCCACCTGACCACCATCCCCATACACACACTACCCCACCTGACCCCCATCCCCACACACTACCCCACCTGACCCCCATCCCCACACACTACCCCACCTGACCCCATTCCCACACACACTACCCCACCTGAGCCCCATCCCCACACACACTACCCTACCTGCCCCCCATCCCCACACACTACCTTACTTGAGCCCCATCCCCAAACAAACTACCCCACCTGACCCCATCCCCGCACACACACTACCCCACCTGACCCCCATCCCCACACACACACTACCCCACGTGACCACCATCCCCACACACACACTACGCCCCTGATCTCCATCCCTCCCTACACAAACTGCAGGTTACAATACTCATGCAGCGGTCCAGGTCATCAGGATGCCGCTTTGAGGTGAAGAAGGCTGTGAAAACGGAAGACAACACTGGAGTGCGCGTTCTGAGGCAGAAGCAATGAGGGCCTGGAGCGTGGCACCTGCATCCAGTTAACTTGTGCCGGGTGACATAAAAGTAGCAGCATTCAGGTGGTACGTGGGGCAGGGAACACGTGGTGGGGTCAGGCCAGGGTGGGGCCTGGCTACTGTAATTTTAGCACTACTGGGGCTGTGCTGGAGCTGGCATGTAGCCACTTACTTTTCTGTATGCGGCTGCATAGTGGCCGCGTGGCAGCGAACATGGCTACACATGTCAGGTTCGTCATCATGGTGTTGTGGTGTATATGGATGGATGGATGGCCAGTCAGCGGCTGCTATCGTAGAAGACTGCATGTTTTAGCAATGTATTCTAACACTTTCTAATGTATTCTAACACTAAAACATAATTTTAAAGAGGACCTGTAGTCAGATGTTACTATAATTAAGGGGTTCACGCCAATCTGACTATTAACTAGATTCTCAGACAGATTATGAACCCACATATCTAGGGGAACAAAAAGGCGTATCAAGAAAGGTGGGTAAAAAGGTGTAAAATCAGAACACTCAGCTTCAATGTTAATAACTAGAAATGAGCGAGTAGTGAAATATTCGACTTTCGAGAATTTGAATCGGATAGGTACCGATATTCGAATATTCGAACGAGTATTCAATCCCATTATGGTCTATGGGGAAAAAATTTGCGGCACTTGGTAATCAAAATTCGACCACTTGGAGGTCACCAGGTCCCCCATGAAACCCCCCTAAACAATGCAAACACCTCCGGAATGACACTGGGACATTAGGGAGAGCGTGCCTGGGTGCACCCAACACCCCAAAATCGCTGTATAATGCCACTCTGGAGTTGTGAAGGGAAAATATTTGCGAACGCGTTACGAACATTTATGTCAATGTTCACACATTTCGTTCGTATTTCTTGCGCAGTGTTACATACATGATTCCAATGTGCGTCTGTAGAGCGTCATGTTATTTGCGAGTATCATGCGTCATGCTGTACGAACGTCACTGGAACAGTATGTATGACGTGCCTTTTTCTGGGCTACTGGAACAATATGTATCACGTGCCTTTTACTGGGCTACTGAAACAGTATATATCAAGTGCCCTTAGTGGGCTACTGGAACAATGTGTATAACGTGCCCAGGGGTGATTCTAGCCTCTCTGCAGCCCGAGGCGAACTATAGAATGACGCCCACATTATAATCCACTACTGCCCCCCCACTGCTGTCCCCAATAAACATAATGTTTGGTCCCTTTCTGCACAGAGGATGTCAGGAGAGGAGGGGGCTGACTTTATAGGAGAGGTCCCAGCAGCACAGAGGATGTCAGGAGAGGAGGGGGCTAATCCTATAGGAGAGGTCCCAGCAGCACAGAGGATGTCAGGAGATGAGGGTGCTAATCCTATAGGAGAGGTCCCAGCAGCACAGAGGATGTCAGGAGAGGAGGGTGCTAATCCTATAGGAGAAGTCCCAGCAGCACAGAGGATGTCAGGAGAGGAGGGTGCTGATCTTTTAGGAGAGGTCACAGCAGCACAGAGGATGTCAGGAGAGGAGGGTGCTGATCTTTTAGGAGATGGTCCCCCTCTTCCCCCCTTATAGATGGTCCCCCTCTTCCCCCCCTTATAGATGGTCCCCCTCTTCCCCCCCTTATAGATGGTCCCCCTCTCCCCCCTCCCTTATAGATGGTCCCCCTCTCCCCCCTCCCTTATAGATGGTCCCCCTCTTTCCCCTCCCTTATAGATGGTCCCCCTCTTCCCTCTCTCCCCCCCTTATAGATGGTCCCCCTCTCCCCCCCTTATAGATGGTCCCCCTCTTCCCTCTCTCCCCCCCTTATAGATGGTCCCCCTCTCCCCCCCCTTATAGATGGTCCCCCTCTTCCCCCCCCTTATAGATGGTCCCCTCTCCCTTATAGATGGTCCCCCTCTCCCCCTCCCTTATAGATGGTCCCCCTCTTTCCCCCTCCCTTATAGATGGTCCCCCTCTTCCCCCCCCTTATAGATGGTCCCCCTCTTCCCCCCCTTATAGATGGTCCCCCCCCCTTATAGATGGTCCCCCTCTCCCCCCTCCCTTATAGATGGTCCCCCTCTCCCCCCTCCCTTATAGATGGTCCCCCTCTTTCCCCTCCCTTATAGATGGTCCCCCTCTTCCCTCTCTCCCCCCCCCCTTATAGATGGTCCCCCTCTCCCCCCCTTATAGATGGTCCCCCTCTTCCCTCTCTCCCCCCCTTATAGATGGTCCCCCTCTCCCCCCCCCCTTATAGATGGTCCCCCTCTTCCCCCCCCTTATAGATGGTCCCCTCTCCCTTATAGATGGTCCCCCTCTCCCCCTCCCTTATAGATGGTCCCCCTCTTTCCCCCTCCCTTATAGATGGTCCCCCTCTTCCCCCCCTTATAGATGGTCCCCCTCTTCCCCCCCCTTATAGACAGTCCCCCTCCCGCCCCTCCCTTATAGATGGTCCCCCCCTTATAGATGGTCCCCCTCTTTCCCCCCTCCCTTATAGATGGACCCCCTTATAGATGGTCCCCCTCTTTCCCCCCTCCCTTATAGATGGTCCCCTTCCCCCCCCTATAGATGGTCCCCCTCTTTCCTCTCCCCCTCCCTTATAGATGGTCCCCCCTTATAGATCGTCCCCCTCTTCCCCCCCTACCTTATAGATCGTCCCCCTCTTTCCCCCCTCCCTTATAGATGGTCCCCCTCTCCCCCCTCCCTTATAGATGGTCCCCCTCTTTCCCCTCCCCCTTATAGATGGTCCCCCTCTTCCCTCTCTCCCCCCCCTTATAGATGGTACCCCTCTCCCCCCCTTATAGATGGTCCCCCTCTTCCCTCTCTCCCCCCCTTATAGATGGTCCCCCTCTCCCCCCCTTATAGATGGTCCCCCTCTTCCCCCCCCCCCTTATAGATGGTCCCCTCTCCCTTATAGATGGTCCCCCTCTCCCCCTCCCTTATAGATGGTCCCCTCTCCCTTATAGATGGTCCCCCTCCCCCCCTTATACATGGTCCCCCTCTCCCCCCTCCCTTATAGATGCCCCCTTATAGATGGTCCCCCTCTTTCCCCCTCCCTTATAGATGGTCCCCCTCTTTCCCCCTCCCTTATAGATGGTCCCCCTCCCCCCCCCCTTATAGATGGTCCCCCTCTCCCCCCCTTATAGACAGTCCCCCTCCCGCCCCTCCCTTATAGATGGTCCCCCTCTTTCCCCCCTCCCTTATAGATGGTCCCCCCCTTATAGATGGTCCCCCTCTTTCCCCCCTCCCTTATAGATGGTCCCCCTCTTCCCTCTCCCCCTCCCTTATAGATGGTCCCCCTTATAGTTCGTCCCCCTCTTCCCCCCCTACCTTATAGATGGTCCCCCTCTCCCCCCCCCCTGCACAGTAGATAAAACAAAAACAAAAAACAGCACACAACTCACCTGCCATCCGTTCCCCCGTCGAGCCTCTCTGGTCTGGTCCCGGCTGATGTGCGGCTGCCCGGGGTGTCCCGTCCTGTCCCCGGCAGCGCGCGCATCAGAGAGCTCCCCGTGTGCCTGTGGCTGTGACTTCCGGCGCACGGGGATCTCTCTGATGCGCGCGCTGCCGGAGACAGGATGGGACACCTCCGGCAGCCGCACATCAGCCGGGGGACTAAGGCTGCATTCCCACGTTCCGTGATCCTGACGGATCACGGACGTGGAATGCATTTACCGGAGTCCCCCCACGCCCGGACAGCATCTGTAATGAGATGCTGTGAGCGGGGGAGACTGTATTCATAAGCGCCGCGCTGTAGTAACAGCACCGCGCGGCTGATTCATTACAGCGCGGCGCTTATGAATACAGTCTCCCCCGCTCACAGCATCTCATTACAGATGCTGTCCGGGCGCGGGGGGACTCCGGTACATGGTACAATCAGTGGCGGATTATAATGTGGGCGGCCGCCCGAACCGCTCATATTATAATCTGCCACTGAATGCCGCCCCCATGAAGACAGCTGGTGGCGCCGCCTGAGGCAGACGACTCAGGTCGCCTCATGATTGCGGGGCCCCTGAACGTGCCCTTAGTGGTGTTAAACAGGGACACTATAAGTCACTTGTACACACAGGGTACTGGAATGAATACAGCTGCTGCTGCTGTTATATGATCTATTTCTTAGCACTGAGAAGTGCATTGGATTCAGAGATGACTTTTTCGCTTGATCTTAGCCCTGAAAAGGACTTTTGGGTTCTGTAGTAAGCCTGCCTAACCAAAACGCTACTAAAATCTATCTTTCCCTGCTCCAAGATCTTTCCCTGACTAGGTTTAAAGCTCATCTGCGGTCGAGAGGCAGGAGCCAAGTATTTAAGATTCAAGGTCATGTGGTTCAGCTATCCAATGAGGGTAGACGCCGTTTTCGTGCTGCGTGCGTACTCCCAGGGTTCCTCACGGCCTCCCTGCATGGTCATTGTATTAAAAAAATCGCCAACTGCGATGGCAGGGCTTTCGAATGTTTCCCGCGTATTCGACTCACTACTCAATTCAATTCGAGTCTTTCGAATACCACAATATTCGATCGAATACCTACTCGATTGATTCGTATTCGCTCATCTCTATTAATAACATATATATTGGAGAGTTGCCTACAGGTCTTCTTTAAGTCATAAATCTCTTTATATATATTTTTATATGTACAGTATGTTTTTGTAGTTAAAATGCATTGTAAGTTTATTCCTGAGAAGCCATGTATCCATGTTTTCCTGGCAGCCCTAGGGCGGCATCCGATTTCTCCAGACGCCAGGAGTTGAATGCCAAGCCATTGGGTTCAGCCACCTATCTGAAGTTCGTTCAACACTAATGATCGGCAATCTGATCACTTTGCACATGTATAAATGAAAGGATACTTTTTCTAAGCCATAGTTGTTTAATATTTTGAAACTGAGCACAGACATAAGTTAATTTTAAATTAACTATAGCCTTAAGACTATGTGGGTATAGCCTTAAGACTATGTGCATATATTTCCATTCCATTGATATATGAGTATCTTCTGGTTGAGCCAAGATGTATATTGTTTGTTGATGGGAAAAAGAAGTGGTATATGCCAGTGTTTCACAACTCCAGTCCTCAAGCACCCCCAATAGGTCATGATTTGAGCAGGGGCACAGCTAGGATTAATGGGGCCCCAAAGCAAAAAAAACTCTACAAGGCCCATGAATCCTGTATGCCCCCACACACACATGCACATATATTCACCTGGCCCAGTGCAGTCCCCTGGCATTCCTTTCTTCTCCCAGCTCCTCAATACACGATAGACGTTACTCGTGTGCAAAGGAAGGTGAGTAGGTCGGGGGAGGGGCTCTTATGGCAGGAGATACAGTGCTGTCACTGGCCACAAGATAGGCTGCCAGGGCAGGAAGTCAGTCAGTCAGAACGCAGAAACATTTAACTGAGCACCTTTTAGCACACACTGCAGCACATCTCTAATGCCGCAATACTCATCAGCTTAAAGTGATACTGCCAACCCCCCCACACACACACTAGAGTGATCAGCTTAACAGCAATTACTTGCAAAGACAATATTTGCCTAGAAAATGAACTTTATCCCCCAAAACACATTTCAACATCATTGCAGTCCTGCCTTAAAAGGACCAGCTAACATCGTTTCAGTGATTGCTCCATTAACACAGGTGTGGGTGTTGATGAGGACAGGGCTGGAGATCAATCTGTCATGATTAAGTAAGAATGACACCACTGGACACTTTAAAAGGAGGCTGGTGCTTGGCATCATTGTTTCTCTTCTGTTAACCATGGTTATCTCTAAAGAAACACATGCAGTCATCATTGCACTGCACAAAAATGGCCTAACAGGGAAGAGTATCGCAGCTAGAAAGATTGCACCTCAGTCAACAATCTATCGCATCATCAAGAACTTCAAGGAGAGGGGTTCCATTGTTGCCAAAAAGGCTCCAGGGCGCCCAAGAAAGACCAGCAAGCGCCAGGACCATCTCTTAAAAGTGTTTCAGCTGTGGGATCGGGCTACCAGCAGTGCAGAGCTTGCTCAGGAATGGCAGCAGGCAGGTGTGAGTGCATCTGCACGCACTGTGAGGCGGAGACTCTTGAAGCAAGGCCTGGTCTCAAGGAGGGCAGCAAAGAAGTCACTTCTCTCCAGAAAAAACATCAGGGACAGACTGATATTCTGCAAAAGGTACAAGGAGTGGACTGCTGAGGACTGGGCTAAAGTCATTTTCTCTGATGAATCCCCTTTCCGATTGTTTGGGACATCTGGAAAACAGCTTATTCGGAGAAGACGATGTCAGCACTACCACCAGTCTTGTCTCATGCCAACTGTAAAGCATCCTGAAACCATTCATTTGTGGGGTTGCTTCTCAGCCAAGGGAATCAGCTCTCTCACAGTCTTGCCTAAAAATACAGCCATGAATAAAGAATGGTACCAGAATGTCCTCCAAGAGCAACTTCTCCCAACCGTCCAAGAGCAGTTTGGCGATCAACAATGCCTTTTCCAGCATGATGGAGCACCTTGCCATAAAGCAAAGGTGATAACTAAATCGCTCAGGGAACAAAACATAAAGATTTTGGGTCCATGACCTGGAAACTGGAGAACTTGTGGTCAATCATCAAGAGACGGGTGGACAAACAAAAACCAACAAATTCTGACAAATTGCAAGCATTGATTGTGCAAGAATGGACTGCTATCAGTCAGGATTTGGTCCAGAAATTGATTGAGAGCATGCCAGGGAGAATTGCAGAGGTCCTGAAGAAGAAGGGTCAACACTGCAAATATTCACTTGCTGCATTAACTCATTCTAACTGTCAATATAAGCTTTTGTTACTCATAATATGATTGCAATTATATTTCTGTATGTGATAAAAACATCTGACAAACACACATAAAAACCAGAGGGCAGCAGATCATATATAATATATAATATAATAATATTTGTGTCATTCTCAAAACTTTTGGCCATGACTGTAGAGTAGGAGGAGGGAGAAAGTATCACTTTAAGGATTATTATACATCATTGACCAACACCTTGTCTTTCTCCAAGCTGGAATATAGAAATATTGAAGAGAATAAAAAAATGTCTTTATGCACAAACTGCTTTGTTATATAACTGCAAGAAAATAGTATAATTTGAAAAAAGAAAAAAGTAAAAATAAATAAATTTAATATAAATACATTTAATATAAATAATTTTCAACTGTCTTTATGGTTGGTTTAAATCAGGGCTGTATTTTGCTTTATATTCAGTTTGTCAAATTTATCCAGTGACTGACTGAAAAACAATGTGTTAGAAATTATGTGTTTTTTTATTTTAATGTTTTAAAGCTATCAAAATAAAACCACTTGTGAACAGGTGAAGAAAACTGCCATATATACTAAAAAAAAAAGTTACAAAAAAAATGAATATGCTATTGATTTAGACAGCTGGATACAATTACGGCTGTTATTGTGAACTGTGTACAGAGCCGATTTCCCATAATCTTCAATGGAGTGCTAACTGTTTTGTACAACATCACACAGCACACTAAAACATTTGTTAAGGGCAGATACATATCACATATTTATGGATGGGTTATAGTGTGGGTTACTTCTAATTTACCCCTTTCTCATATTCTTCTGCTACAATTCATCAGACATAGTAGAAAACAGTTTACCGCAATGTTCAATTACTGTCCATTTGTAGCAATCTCAGCACTATGAATGGTTCCCTCCGAATAAAAAAAAATGACATATTTTGCTTGAAGTATTACAATAACTGGACCGCCAAGCTCACATTACTTGGATGACTACACCTGTTTTTCCTTTTTTCCCCTCACTAAATATATTTATGAATGATGTGAGCAGAATGTTTCAGTGCAAGGTAAATACCATATGCATTTGTGAGATCAAAAAGGAATAAAAAATGGTGGTAAATCTCATTATAGGTAATACCGGGATTGGAGGTTGTAGCTGTACACTCGCAATTTACAAACAAGCTGTCACATTCTCAAATGAACCGATCAGTTCCACTTGCCATATGAAATCCAGCCACAAAGTGTTTTCCACGGCAAACATATTTTCCATTCAGATTGAAGCAAATAGAGCATTACATTTTAATGGCATTTGATCCAATAACACATCAGATCTGGGAGTTGAGCTGCCAATTTGTAAAACACAAATAAAATAATGCCATTGTATGGTTACAGAGCACAGAGTGCAAAAACATATCAATGAGACATTAGCAGAGAACTGTTACTTGGATTGTATTACAGAACTCCAAATCCGTCTCTGTTTGCCAAGTGTTTAGTAAATGTACTAGAAAATAACTAGAAAATAACGCGCAAATAAATAATAAGAACTTCTCCATTATATGAAATATTATCACGTTTATTAACCCAGCCAAAAATTGTCGAAAACCAAGAAGACTGTTATTTGAGGCAGCGAGATCGCATAAATCTCGCTCAACTTTCCCTAATTAAATCAAGAAATCTGACCAGTTTTACGTTATACTGTATTTTATTGTAGTTGTCAAAATTTAGACGAGTACTCATTTAGGTGTCATTACTAGAGATGAGTGAGTAGTGAAATATTAGAATTTTCGAATATCGAGTTGAGTAGTCCCCGATACTTGACTTTTCGATCGAATATCGAATCCCATATGGGAGAAAATTGCTTGACACTTGGGAATCCTAATTTGACCACTTGGAGGTCACCAAATCCGTAATGACAACTCAGGAAATGACGCCAATACCTCTGAAATGCATATGGGACAGCAGGGGATAGCATGTCTGGCTGCATCTAACACGCCAAAGTCGCAGCATTACGCCATTATCATCAACAATACACTCCAAACATAATATAATCTCTATGTAAAGTGGAAAAAATATATGGAAACCTTCTTTCCTTTACAGTAGTATGGAGAGAAAGCCACATTTTAAGTCAAAGAAACATTTTCATGCACCCCTTTAACTCAAGTAGCCTATGACAACCACGATGGCATAGGCAAGGAGGAAATCAAACAGAACCCACAAATAACTGTCATAGTGTGCGTGGCTATGTTCACACAATGTCAAAAGTAGAGAAAAGGTGGCCGCTTTTGCTATTTAGAAATAACATCCGTTATTGCCACGATTTAACTGACTGCAATGGCAATGCATTTAAGTCAATAGAAGGACAGACGTCCAATACACACAATGTATTGAATAACTGACTTTTTTACCGCGGATGTCAAAATAATGAAAATGATCATTATATTCGGAAGTCTTTTGCAAACAGCGGACGTTTTTTATTAATTGTTCACACACAGTTTTTCTTTTGTCACTGTTCTTTCTCCTTTTTTTCGATTAAATTCTACGGACTTTTCAATTAAGCCGCACCCAAAGGCCAGTTAGTAACCCAAACTAGAATTATGTACAAACACCAGTCATTGCTCTAAGGGGAGGCCAGACGTCCGTTGTTTTAGACTCAAAATGACAGACGTCATTTTAAAAGGAGCTGAAAAAACGCTGTATAAACATAGCCATACACTAAAGCCTATTCCTCACAGTGAATACACTCCAGCTGCCTGTCTGAATACACATATGGGACCTATGTGCTGCTAATCCATTTAATAGCTGTGTGTCTTTAGATAAATATATTCTTTCTATAGCTTTAACCCTAAAAATGGCTTTTGGGGGACCCTCCTGCCTAAAATCACCTAACACTTGACTGTCCATGCTACAAACTGTCTCCCTCTCTAGCTCCAAGTAGCATCTGACAACGAATCTCAAATCCACTATTCTATTACTGTGAAGGTCACATGTTTAGCCAGCCAATGAATGCAGATGCTTTTTTTTTTTACTGCCTGTGTGCTTCTAGCGCCTGTCCCCGCCCCCACATAGTTGTTAGTTAAAAAAAACGTCAGGGAAGGTGGGAGGGGATTCAAAGTTTTACTGGGGTTTTGGGGTTTTGATCGAATACTCAATCGAAATTGAGAATTTCGAATAGTGTACTACTTGATCGAATACCTACTCGATCAAGTAGTACTCGCTCATCTCTAGCCATTACCCAAATCAGACAGGACTTCAGCTTCCCATTTTGACCCTCATAATTATAGACCATCTAGATATACAGTAACAGAATGAGCTCATTAACTCATTGAATGGGTTTTCTGGACAAATTATTTTGCAGGTTAAATATAGAAGTATTTTTAGTTATGTCAGTAAATAAGGTGTTTTTCCATAGCCTTTAGGGCCAGTTCACACTGAGTAAACACGGCGTAATCCCGCCGTGCTCAGTGTCCTGCTGTAAGTGAATGAGAGGGCGTGCGCTCGCCCGCTCCCTCTTCTCTCCACTCAAAGAACTAACATGTTACTTCTGGGAGCAGAGAGCGGCAGCGGACGAGCGCGCGCCCTCTCCATTCACTTACAGCAGCACACTGAGTACGACGGGAATACCGACGATCTTGCTCAGTGTGAACTGGCTCTTATTGTAGCTCTTATTATTTAACGAAAAAAATGAGCATATTTTATATTTTACACCTGTACGGCTATGTTCACACTACGTATATTTGAGGCTGTATGTTTGAGGCTGTATAGCAACCAAAACAAGGAGTGGATTGAAAACACAGAAAGGCTCTGTTCACATAATGTTGTAATTGAGTGGATGGCCGTCATTTAATGGCAAATATGTGCTGTTATTTTAAAACAACGGCTGTTGTATTGAAATAATGGAAGTTATTTACCTTTATATGGCGGACATCCACTCAATTACAACATTATGTGAACAGAGCCTTTCTGTGTTTTCAATCCACTCCTGGTTTTGGTTGCTATGAGGACCTGACATGTGGACCAAATACAGCCTCAAATATACATAGTATAAACCCAGCCGTATTTTACTGTGCATGTGTGTGTTTGTGTGTGAACCTAGCCATAAGCTACATTAAATTAGAACATTCTGATTATGATCATGTATCATAATAAAATCCTTAGTTGTACATATCATGCATAGAAAATAGAAATGCATTCTTTTGTAGTGAAATATAATAGTGTATATGCATCCTCGTAAAGCTCCTAAATATGTTCACAATATCCCATTATCAACCACAATCAACAATTTGCACAGAGGAGTTTCTGAATTGCTACTTCTTGCTGGGTAGAAAATGGATAAAGCATATGTACATGAATGTATCCAATCATTTCCAATACCAAAGCAGTATAAGGAACATATAAAGCCTTGTAATTGTTTAAAGCGACTCTGTACCCACAATCTGACCCCCCTTACCAAACCGCTTGGACCTTTTTAATCCAAGATCAGTGCTGGGGTCTGTTCAGCAGGTGATGCAGTTATTGTGCAACTTTCAAACTTGCAGCCATGTGTCAAATTGGCGTATCCTAGAGTAACCATACCCTAGGATTGCCACACCCCTTCGTCCCTCTTCATCATTAGGAATGCCCCTAGAACAATTTCTCCTATTCATCACCTGTCTGAACACTGCACATGTGTACAATTCAGACAGGTGATGAATAGGAAAATGCTGCCCAAGGGCATTCCTGATGATGAGGTGGGTGGGGAAGAGGGATGGAGGGAGTGGATATCACTAGCCGAGCGGACCTTAGGACAGATCTTGGATTAAAAGCTATCCAATGGTACAAGTGGCTTGGGGGGGGGGGGGGGGGTCAGATTGTCGGTACAGAGTCGCTTTAACATTAGTGTTGATGCTCGACCAAGGTGCTTGGGTAAAGGTGGCCATACACATTCATTAACCAATGACCATCAGTTATATCTCCTGCTCGCGCGATAAACTATTTATTTTTTATAATTCATGTTTTCATATTTCATCCCTTGAAGGGATGTTTTGAACGTAATATAAAAAATTATGTTTCTACAAGATACATTAAAACTCCAGCAATTGCTGGCATCCAGCCAGAGTTCTAATCAGTCTTGCAGAAACCTATTGCATTTTTTCGTTCTAATCTTTTAGATTTTTTTAAATATCCCTTGAGAAGATAAAATCTACAAAAAATAGAACAAAAAAAGTATATAGATTACTGCAAGGGCAGAAGATATAACTGACGGCCCTCAGTTATTAATGGGGTTAATTACTTGAGTCGAATACTTGAGCACTGAAAAATAGTAACAAGCACAACTGATTTGGTGCTCGCCCCAGACTATTTAACATCACTGAGGCTATGTTCCCACAAGGGCAAACAACAGCCGCTGTGGCAAAACAATGCCTGTTACTAATGCTTAAGATCATTAATAATGGCTGTTGTTATAAATTACTCACTTGATGGTATAAAACTCCCGAATTGCTTTACCAAATGGGTCTCTCGTCCTCCAACAAACTGGATCGCTCTCCCACATATGGTGCCATTGCGCACAGATTAAGTTCTTCTGGCAAAAGGTGGAGGGAATAATTAACAAAATGTGCTCCTCCCCAACTACTCTTACTGCACAGATTGTATTGCTCACCCTTCCCTTGTCAAGCTTTAAACCTTCTAAGGGAAATTTTGTCACTCATATGATTGTGGCTACCAAATTACTAATTCCCTCCATTCACTTAGTGAGTTGCCTCCTACTGTTGACCAATGGTTAAATACCCAAGCCAGATATGCAGGCTTGAGGAACTGTCTAGCTGGGTGGATGGGAATCATGATATCTTTCTAAAAACCTGGTCACCGTGGTTGAAATACAAGTTGAATAGCATCTTACAAGCAGGGAACTACCTCTGCTACCTCATGAAGAATTCAAGAGACATGACTTCTCTTCTCCATATTTCTCACCCTACCCTAATAGGCTGCTTTATGTCTGAGATTTTCCGCCTACAACAAGCCATAATTTACTGGCTCCGATGTAAGGCCACCTCTTAAATGTGCTTATGTGACCTGTGCAGGGAGCTAGGTCGTTTAACTGGATGTAACCAAACCATAGAGATTAGCCCTGGATGTCTCTACTGCTCTGCAACTGACGCCATATACTGCTTTCCAAGGAATAGTCTCTCAACCTCTGGACTTCGGACTCTCTACTAGGGACATAAGAATTTTGTGCACAATTCTCCTACCCACGGACTCTTGATCAATTTAACCCTGCCCCCTGCCCAGTACCTTCCTCTGTTATTGTTTTGTATTACTTATCTTCTGTAGATTGTATGCTTTACATCAAATAAAAACAGATTATATATATAGTTTTACAACAACGGCCCTTATTTTTACATTTTAGGGAAAAAGGCTGAAAGAGACCATACAGGAACTAGAGAACTAAGAGTAAAATTCCAATTAAATTAATAGTAAAAATTTATAAAAAATAACATTAACCGCTTTGTGACATTAATGCATGGATGTCCAGGTCAAGACTCTATGGCAGACTCTATGAGAATATCGCTGATCCGACCGGATGGAGGTAATTGTTTGACACACACACCTGTTCAGGGAAAGCTATTGGGACCCCCACAGCTATGTCCCAATCAGTCAGTGACAGGTGCTTATCTTGTCACTGACTTCCTTAGACGATTTGATCACTAAAGATAATGGCATGTCCGTCATTACCTCCGGCTCCTCGGACACTAATGTGCGCGGCCGATCACATAGAAGCATTAAAACCCCTTCATGTCGGGAACGTGTATAAACATCCCTACTACACGGAACATCGCCAGTTGGAACGTATTTAGTCACACTGTGGGTGTGAAGGGGTTACGAAAATCATATTTTATCCATTTAACTTGAACAAAACCTAATCCACCACTGCAGCTTAAAGAGATATAAAACAAATAGTAGGAGCTGTGGGAATAAATAGCGATATAGCATAGTATCATAACCAGAATACTAACATATGTGATGAGTTAGTAATAGTATTAACAATCTATAACCACAAAGCAATATCATAACAAATCTCTAGTCTGACATTCATTGTCATTAGTATGACCTCGTCCTACGAGATAAAAGAAATGTATGAAACTCCTGAAAAAATCATACATTCAGTAAATGTCCGAACAATTCCCTGCACACATTTTTTGATGTTTACCTAAGAATCGGTTTCATTTCTTCTTAAATACTTTTCATTAATATCCCAAAGCCGGCACCTATTCACTGCTTAAAGGTCTGCTGTCACCAGCCTCAATAAAGAGACTGAGCCATTCCATTAATTCTCTCTTTCCACACATGTAAACATTGTTCCTCCTGACAATTTCCGTGATTAATGTTCTACTTTTAAGTCAATGCTACATATTCTGTCATCACCTCCGAGAGGGGAGAAGAAAAAAAAAAGTTTCTAGCATTTGAAGTATAGGAGGTAGTAGAATTGGACGATCTACAATGCAAATATATTCATTGTCTGTTTACCACAAAGTGCGGTTGGTTCTGGTTAATTAGACACCAAAGCCGCCTTTGTCTCTGTCACACTTTAGTTGTCTAGATGACTTATACAATGCATTGCTGACACATTGTTTCCAATGACCCATATCTTGTAAGTAAATTGGCTTTCAATTTTTACGCATCTCGAGATAAGCTCTTTAGGCACGACAGCTGGTTTAAGCCTTGTTTTAGCACTACTCCAAAAGTAAATCGGAAAATAAATGTCCTCTTTCAATTTAAAGTCTAGTTTTCCCTGAGGAAGTTAGATACCCATTGAAACAAGAATGTTGCACAGACTGTAGGGACTGATTCACTGGCCCCATTAGTATTTTTACATGTAATGCTTTAGTCTTTACCATGTGTAGTTTTATATATATATATATATATATATATATATATATCGTATTTTCCAGCGTATAGGAAGACTGGGCCTATAAGGCGACCCCCAACTTTTCCAGTTAAATATAGGGGGATATTTACTAACAAATCTAAAAACACGATTTTGTCAAAGATGTTTTGGCATAATTTCCAATCTAATGTGTTTAGTCAAATTTATGTAAATCGTCTAATAGCATAGTAAATGTGTCTTAAAAATAATGGTCTTTTAATTAGTCTAATAAATTCACCTGGTTCGGATCAGACGTAGCGATGCGCCAATATATGCGACATTTTTAAAAAACTTGCGCAGTTATTAAATTTAGCTAAAAAAGAATTCTGGCGCACTATCGATCTAATTAGCAACAAAAAATCTCATTCAAAAAGTCACATCTAATTTGGATAGTCTTGTCTAAAAAAGCTTCAAAAATTCATATTAGATTTATTTTGAGCGCAAACTAGATATATTAGACTAAAAACAGGCGCAATTAGTTTGATAAATGTCCCCTATAGAGTTTGGTATATATTCACCATGTAAAACTTTCAACGCACACCAATAAAAATTTATAAAAAAAAAAAAAAACATTAGACAGCAGCGAGATCTGAGATACAGAGAAGGAGGAACAGTAATACCAACAGGATACAAGGGCAGCCAATGGGATGAAAGAGGTGGGTTTTTCTGGGCACAGTGCCACTCTATTATATCTCTTTTTTCCATACCCCTGATGCCTTTAGCTTGCTCTGCCCTTCATATAGTCACCGCATAATGCAGCGATGAAGCCGTTTTTGAGCTCCCCCCACCATAATGTGGCAGCTGCAGATTCTCCTGTCCGGTTCCAAAGTTTTTTAGCACCTGCCCTATAAGATGACACCTGGCGTATAAGATGACCCTTGACTTTTGAGAAGATTTTTCTGGGTTAAAAAGTAGCCTTATACGCAGGAAAATACAGTATATGGCTATGTTCACACAACATCCATTTAAAATGACGTCTCTCATTTTGAGTCTATAATAACAGACGTCATTTAGCTGTCTGGCCTTCCCTTAGTGCAATGACTGGTGTTTGCACATCATTCTAGTTGGGGATTACTAGTTGCCCTTTGGTTGTGCCTTAATTGAAAAGTCCATTGAATTTAATAGTAAAAATGGAGAAAGAAAGGTGATAAAAGAAAAACTGTGTGGGAAAATGTCCGCTGTTTGCAAAAGTTATCCGAAAATAATGACCATGTTCATTATTTTGACGTCCGCGGTAAAAACATCCGTTATTCAATACATTGGACGTCGTTCTTTCCATTGACTTAAATGCATTGCTATTGCAGTCAGTTAAATCGCGGCAATAACAGAAGTTATTTTAAATTTCAAAAGCAGACGCTTTTTCTCAATTTTTGACGTTGTGAACATAGCGCATATATATATATATATATATATATATATATATATATATATATATATATTTGCAATATCTCTTCTGGTTCAAAAGTTATGAACATAGAAAGTTACGACCAGGAACGTTCCTTGTAATGCACAGGTGTTTTCCATGGTACTGAACACAGAGCTGAAGGTGCTGAATCCAATCATTATGAACCTGCAATAGAACCTTCAGTGTTGATGGACTCCTAGCAGGCGTAAATTATGGCTCAGAGCTGACGTAAATATCTGCGACTGCCATACAACAGCCTCATATAAACTGGCATGTGCCTCTCAATAAATCTGACGTGGGGCACAGGGGCAGGGCTTTATGTTAGACTAATGGACAAGTATAGTGGTTTTGATAAACACCCCCAGTACTTTCTTGTAGTATTAGGGGAAGAACAGAAATATACCTTAGTCTATAGCACTGCCAAAACCAATTGTGGCATAGTGTATCCACATCTTCAGCAAGTAATTTCATTTGTAATGTTATTTATAATATATTGCACCTTTCTATGGCTGCACCCATCTCTCTTTACTAGAAATGAGAGAACTTTTTAAAAAGTTCTGTTCAGCAAGTTTGTGAATTCTTGGTGTAAAATTAGCAAACTTACTGAATCTTAACAAATCGCACTAAAACAGCTAAGCAATTGCAGGTGCTCAGCTGTTTTGGGGCAGTTAAGCTATTCACCCATCAATACATACCTCTCCACGCTCCCCTGGTGTCATCTGTCTCAGGTATCCGGTGTCCCCTGCAGCCATAATCCTGCTTAGCCAATCACTGACTGAGGGACAGTGCTGTGGCAAGTGATTGGCTGAGCGAGCTGTCACTCTTGAGACACAAGAGTGACAACTTGCTTGGCCAATCACTGGCCACGGCACTGTTCCGTCTCAGTCAGTCACTGATTAGCTGAGCGGGGTGTCACACCAAAGATGAGAGTGACAGCCAGTCATTGACTCACTGAGACTGGAAAGCATTGTGGCATTCTGGCTGAGTGGACTGTCAAACTCCAGAGAAGTCACTGGGGGTGGCCCTGACCCGTCTCAGTAAGGAATTGGCTGAGTGGGCTGGAGACACTAGAGACACAGAGACGGACACCAGGGGAGCACAGAGAGGTGAGTATTTAGCAAATTAACAAAATTAGCAAAATTAAAGTTTGCAAAAATTCACTTAGAGAAGGAAGCAACTTTTTGCAAACTTCATTGTGAATCCAGTGTCGCTCATCCCTACTCTTTATCATCAGTATTTTTTGTGCTGATTTTACTAGTCTATTGGGTTCAGGGGCCAAATCACACTATGGTCAGTCCACCCAGGAAGGCACAGCCATCCTTACTTTTACAAAGTCAAAAAGTGCAAAAATATCTGCAAAAATATATTTACATTATAAATTATTTGCACCCAATAGAAAATCTCTCTATGAATCAATATTGTTGACCACATTTTTGTGTACGCTAAAATAACTGATGCGTTTTGATCTGTTTATTGATCCTTTCTTTTATAATGTAAGTCAATGGAAAACAGATCAAAATGGATGCACACAAATACATCAGTTTTTTCATTCGTTTTTCCATTAAAGGGATCCATTAAATGGACAGCAAAAACACAGTGTAACCCATCCTTAGATTTGTTGGGGAAAAAACACAAAAATAATACTGTGGCTATGTTCACACAACATCAAAAATAGAGAAAAAGCGGCCAATTTTCATATTTAAAATAACGTCCGTTTTTGCCGTGATTTAACTGACTACAATGGCAATGCATTGAAATCAATGGGAAGATGGACGTCCAATGACAGATGTTTTTGCATTGGGCGTCAAAATAATGAACATGATCATTATTTTCGGATGTCTTTTGCAAACAGCTGACTTTTTTTTTGTCTTTTCTCCGTCTTTACTATTAAATTCAATGGACTTTTCAATGAAGCCGCACCCAAAGTCCAGTTAGTAACCCCAAACTAAAATAATGTGCAAACACCAGTCATTTAACTAAGGGGAGGCCAGGCTACTAAATAACGTCTGTTATTTCAGACTCAAAATAACGGACGTCATTTTAAACTGAGCTAAAAAAAAAAAAAGTTGTGTGAACATAGCCTGTCACCCAATTATTTAGCATTGTTTAAAAAGTCAAATTTTCACAAAAACAAATGTAATCCAAGACTAACAATTGTTCTTTAAGTAAATTTCCAAGCTTAAAAAAAATAAGCACACAGAGAGCAATTTTATGTGAAACCGTAAATTTTCATTACACCACTGAGAATTACGTTTAAAACATACGATTACTTGACACTTTGCTAGTATTTTATCACTCTCTGTATTTCTTAATGTTATTTTTCATTTATAATCATAAAATTATGCTGTGGGGGAAAATCGCAATGACCAGTGAAGCAACCCATTTCTATATTCTGGCCCTATCTCAGAAGCAGTGATATATTGTCTGTTTTCTCTGAGAATGATAGCCCCAAGTAATGACCATTCACTGAATACAAAACCTGAAGACTGCCTGTTCTTTGGATTGGAAACTTTGGACTTTCGAAAGGACGACCCCTACTTGTGCTAGGCCCACCATTGATCGTTTTGTAGAGTGTAGAAAAACCTGGCTGTAGTAAGTGTTCTGTTTCCTTAAAGGACAACCAAATTCTGTCCATTCAAACCAATGGGTCTGTGTCTGTAAAATGTAAGAGAGTACAGGTAGGAGAGAGGGCAGAAGCTCCTTAGAACTAATATTTACTTTACAATGGATTCAACTTTATTAACCCTTACCTGCACTATGACATACAATTACATTGTGGTGTTGGTAAGGGGGTATAGAGAGCGCTAAATAACTTGAGCACTCTCTTTACCCAGCAGCTCCCAGCTGCTATTAGCTGCCGCAGCTAATAGCCAAAACAGAGCAATCTCCATTACTGTCTATTTTAACAATCCTGACAACAGCATTTAAAGGGGTTGTCCCACCTGTGACACCTTTTTCTGCACTGCCCTTGGAGGGGGTGGGTGAAAACAATTACATCCACTTACCCCCCACACTCTGTTGCTCCGGTCCCCGATGTCTGGTTGCTTCTGAGATGTGATGTGGCGAGGCAGCCACAAATAACCCTAGAGTAGATACAAGGTAACTGCAATAAATACCAAAGCCTTTAGGGCTACACAACCAATTTTATCATCTCCAGTCAATAAAATATTACTTGTAGGCTATGTAATGACGGCCGTCATTCTATGTTCCAACAAAGGGATTTTGTGGCCATCTCTTGTTATTGATGGCTGTCATTTGGCGCTCACATTCTGGGCGTCCGTGTCTGATGAGTACATCAGTTGTGAGCTTTAGTATGCAACTAAAAAAAAAAGAAAGAAATATATGTCATGAAGGCATTGTGAGTATTTTTGCTCCGGATTTCCGGAGCGTGAAGGTTCCTGTTGGATCGATTGAATCTACATTGTGGTGAGAAACCCTTTATTTCCTTCACACGTATTATTGTATTGCGTATCTGAAGATACGGGATTAGTGGAGTCTGGTGGTGTGGAGGCAGTACCAATTGTGCATCAGTGCGGAGGATTTCTATTTGTTCCGCGCTCACATCCTGTGAATCCATGTCTCAGAAGTAAGACTTATGAGACGTGAAGGGGGTGCACATATATGCCGATCAGAGCGATGTCCAATAGCTGCACAATATTGCAGATTATTGTTAAAGGCTTAGGGTATGTGCACACTACAGAACCCGGGTGGATCATCCACAGTGGATTCCGCAGCTCGCCCCTGCTCACGGCCACGCACATCTCCATCTGTGCCATAGACTCCATTCTATGGTGAGGCAGATTCCGCCGCTATCCGCCCGAAGAATGAACGGGTTAGTTCTTCGTGCGGATGGCGGAATCTGCCTGTGCACAGAATAGAGTCTATGTCACAAGCGTATATACGAGCGGGGGCTAGCTGCGGAATCCACGGCAGATGATCCGCCCAGATTCTATAGTGTGCACATACCCTAACTTAGGAGATGTGGATTTTTAGGATGTGAGTGCCGGAAAGCAGAAAGCTTCAGCAGTCTTCTGTTCCCCAGATAACCTCTTTAATAGCTGTTTTAGGGTATGTTCACACAACACTTTTTGAGGCGAAAACTCGGTTGTATTTTGATAATTATGGCCATTAATAATCATGTTCATTATTTACAGTAATTATGAAAATACGTCTGTACCCTTTAGACTTTTAATGTAAAATATAGCGTATCTAGCAACAACAACAACAACAACAACAACAACCCTTTCAATGTCCTGCTTGGTGCTGCTTCTAATCTATGCTGGTTAGAAGTCATCTCCCCCTTCTGGCAGCTGGCAATACATTACATCCTTATTACTTTCCAATCCAGCTTTACACTAAATAGTTTTCTCAGCTATACTGCCACTTTACTTCAGAGGCTGTGGTCCAGAGAAGTAGAAATCTATACAGAGTACAAAGAGACTGAACATGTGTTTCCACCAGCATTAAGATAGGATTGCATGTTGCAATGCACTTTAAACACCAGATGGCGCTACACTATTTCATTAAATGTCTCTTTCCTGGATTAATTTTTTAACTGTGGTTAAATACAATTTTTTTTTATTGGTTTGAAGCTTTATGTAAATAAGCATGATACTTGCAAATAAGCATTCTGTGTCATGTTACCCCAGCTTCACTGAGAGACCCTGACAGCCTCAGTCCATCAACCAGTGTCAGAAGCACAGGAGTGAATGCTAAGCGCTGGGGGCCTGGGCAGCTCATCATGTCACACACAGGATGATGGTGATGAATGCCCCAATGTTACTTCAATACTTCTATGTTTGTACACCTAAAACCAATGAAGCAGTAACCCAAGGCTCGAAATAGTGATGGGCATAGTTTTTGAATGATTAGTACCAAATGAACTAATCTTCAAAGTGATCTTAATGATTTAGTTCACTTTACTAGCAAAGATTAGTTCAAAATTAATTTGGGGGGATGGGGGGGGGCACAAAGAGTCCAGCACGGCAGCTCCAGCTCTATCACTGTCACACTGCCTTTTGCTTTTCGGTCCCCCATGCTGGATTTGAAAGTAATAAAACACATAAAACATCCCAGAAAATACATATTAAGAAAATAAAAACTATGAAACTACACAATAAACAACGTGTGTGTGTTTGAATGTTCATTCATCTCACCTGTAGTGCAGCCATTTTGTTAGCCCAGAGCTCCAGTTTTGTTGCCAGCACTGGCTCCTGTATCCTCACTCTGTGCTATATATGCTACTTCCGCTTCACTGCTTTTCTGCTCTCTCATACATTCACCATGAATCAGTACCTATAACAACCATAGGTGTCACTGCTGAGCACAGTCATGTACATGTGATTGAACTAGACTGTCCTGATTGGTTCTATTGGCATATAGTTCAGCAGTTCACTGGGGTGAACTAGATTCTCCTGATTTGTTCTCCTGGCTTTGGCTAAACAGCTCAACTAGTCAGTAGCCCAGTGATCAGCTTCCTCATACTTTTACCATAAGTACCTGTAACCAGGGGCGGATTAACTTTACCATAGGCCCTAGGCTGTTCACCAAGCCTGGGCCCCGGCATCCCACTGTAACTATGGAAGCACTAGCCTGGCGTTCATAGTACAGGATAAATAATGCAATGATGCCCTGATTTGTACAAAATTGCAGTAAAAAAGCAGCATTTTTTTTTGCAAATCTTTTTGGGTGGCCATGGAGCTCAGGGCCCCGGGCTACCGCCTGAAACGGACCTATTATACTCCACTACTGCCTGTAACTACCATGTGTCTCTGCTGAGCTCATGTCATACACATGTGATTGAACTAGACTCTGATTCCTCCTCCTAGCTCATATACAGTAGTTCAGTAGGTCACTGAGTGAACTAGATTCTCCTGATTCATTCTCCTTTAGCTCAGTAGTTCACAGGTCACATGATGATCCATCACCTATGAGGCTCTTCAGGACACAGAGCTGTAAGCTGTAGCCATGATGGAGTCTGTACTGTAATTCTCTTTACTCCACCAGGTATCTTGATCTTGTTTGTACTATGAACTTGTTATATAAGTGATTGCTAATGATCTGTTTCTAGTGACTTCTTATTAGTATCCCAGAGCCAGAAATGTAATGAACTAATGTATATGAACTAAATGAGACGATCTTCTAAACTGCTCCTTTAAATGAACTAAATCCCCAAAATGAACTAGATTTCCCATCACTAGTCCAAAAGGAGACATATCTGGCAAAGAGTAAAACTAATAAAGTAACAAAAAGAAGACCTCTCCTAAATGTCAAATGCCCGTTTACGGCTACTTTTTTGCTTTTTTTGTAGGGCTTCAGCACACAGACATCCTATGGATGTGCCACAGGGCCTCCATGTGTTGCTGTACAGGATCACCAGGTGCCACATGTACAGAGATTCTGCCGCCTGGAAGCATTGCTCTTGAACACTGCATCTGATAGAACATTTCACAGTTTTTTTTTTCATATGAAATAAGCGGATACCACCGCATGGAAAATGGCTGGAAACAGCTATGGCTGGATTCATGTTTTCCAGGCATTTTCCAGGCGGTTCTCAAGCCGTATCCTCCCTCCTCTGAGTCGGCAGGCTGAGGGATACGACTGCAGGTCAGTTTTACTTTGTACAAAATGCATCTGCTTCACTCATCTCTCTACATGAAGATATATTATGGGTCCATAGTTTTGCATGGTCACCGTTTTATGACTCTCCACAACATTGGGGTTAAGCAGCCTTATTTTATTAAAGAATTTTCCATTAAAGAATTTTAAATGATAGTTATTTCAAAAAATATTCACATAATTTCAAATTAGTGTCTTTTTTCAATGATCCCATTTCTATAAATCCTAATAATTAAAGGGATTGTCCAGCGAAAAAATGTTTTCTTTCAAATCAACTGGTGTCAGAAAGTTATTTAGATTTGTAATTTACCTCTATTTAAAACTGTCAAGTCTTCCCATACTTATTAGTAGAGATGAGCGGACCGTCGGACTTCTGGTCCGACGGCATCGGCGCTCTCTCATCATGCCTTTGATACCGGCCGCATACTTGCGCTCCCGCGAATATCCGGCCAGGATATTCCAGGGAATTCAACAGGGATTCCCTGGGATATCCTGGCCGCATATTCCCGTGAGCGCAACTATGCGGCCGGTATCAAAGGCATGATGAGAGAGCGAACTGCTTTCGGACCAAAAGTCCAAGCAGTTTGCTCATCTCTACTTATTAGCTGCTGTATGTCCTGCAGGAAATGTTGTTTTATTTACATTCTGACACAGTGCTCTCTGCTGACATCTCTGGCCAAGACAGGAACTGTCCAGAGCAGGAGAAGTTTTCTATGGGGCTTTGCTACTGCTCTGGACAGTTCCTGTCTCAGACAGAAGTGGCAGCAGAGAGTGGTGTCTGAATGTAAATAAAACAACACTTCTTGCAGGACGTACAGCAGCAGATAAGTACTGGAAGACTTAAGATTTTTAAATAGAAGTAAATTAAAAATCTATATAACTTGCTGACATCAGTTTATTTGAAAGAAAAAAAATGGCATTGAAACTAGTTAAAGGGTTATTACAGAGGGAAAAACATATATACATTGCTTTAATAAAGTTACATTTCTTTTTAATATAACTTTTATACATTGGGTGGCAGCTGTAAAACCTTTATATAAAGGAACTCAAAGTGCCCCCCTCCCATGTATTGTATATTCTAATGCATTGCACTTTTACTATCAATGTCTTCAGCAGCTTCTAGCAGAGGAAAGCCGTGATTTATTAGCAAACACCACTCACTCGGCTGCTGCATCTTATACTTATTTAACCTCTTAACGACTGTCAATACAGCTCAACAATTGCTGCATATAGATCAGTCTATCTGCGGTGGGAATGGATTATACTCTTCTGGCATGCAGAGAGTAGGTGGTAGGTGGTTTCAGAAGATCAGGTCAGATAGGTATGGAGGGGGTAGGTTGTAGATGGCCTTCTAGTCACTGTTAGCAATTTGTACTGAGTTTTTTGGGCTATGGGGAACAGAGGAGAGAGGCGGAGGTGGAGCGAGGGGAGAGGTGGATTAGTCAGGCAGCAGAGTTGAGGGGAACAGTGTGTTCGATGGAAGGTCATAGAGGAGGATCTTGCAGTGGTCCAAGCGGCAGATGATTCGGACATGTACCGACTGTTAAGGAAAGAGCAGATTCAAGAAAAGTTTTTACGGTGCAGGTGGTCATGGATTTGCGGTTTAAATGACAGAGCAGAATCATAATTGACCCCAAGGCAGTGAACTTGTAGGACAGAGAAGAGAAAGCAACCATTAACTTTTTTTGACAGATTAGATGGGGGTGGAGCAAGATGAAAGATTAAAGGGGTTATCCAGCGCTACAAAAACATTTCCACTTTCCCCCTACTGTTGTCTCCAGTTTGGGTGGGGTTTTGAAACTCAGTTCCAAGTAAATGGAGCTTAATTGCAAACTGCACCTGAACTGGAGACAACAGTAGGGGGAAAAGTGGCCATGTTTTTGTAGTGCTGGATAACCCCTTTAATTCTATCTTGTCCTTATTGAGTTTAAGAAAGCAGGAGAAGAAGGAAGAACTTGCTGATAGACACTCTGGGATGCTGGATAGCTGTGAGGTGGCATCTGGACGAGATAGATTTCATTAGCATCGAGGTGGCACTTGAAGTCATAGGATTATATGACCCTCCCCAAACCAAACATATAGATAAAGAAGAAAAGAAGACCTAGGATGGAGCCTTGGGGGTGGGGTGAGGAGGTGGTGTGTGAGTGGGAGATGTTGACTGTGCGGTAGGAGAGGTACAATGATATCCAGGAGAGAGATGCCAAGGGATGAAACAGTTTGTAGGAGGAGGAGGTGGTTGATTGGGTCAAAGGCAGAAGATAGGTCAAAGAGAAGGGGCACATTGTGTATTGACACGAAGCTTTAGCAGTTAACAGATCATTGGCCACTTTGGTTTCCATGGAATGGGGGGGGGGCAGACTGTAAATTTACGAATAGGGAAAGAGGGCAGCGGTCACATTGCCGATTCTGCCCCGGTCTCCAGCGTGACAGGTTCCATTTAATGCAAATGAATTAATAAACTGTTCAAATATATGCTATCTTGTCTTATACCTGGATGTTCATAATGGTGACAAAGATGTTATACTGTATTATTATTAATAAACATAGGAAGAAGAAAAAGGAAGAATAATTTCAAATTCTGATTAAGCCATCTTTTTTTTTTAACATAAAAGAACTCTCATGTATATAGTCTTTTTATTTACATTTCCAAACTTAGTCCCTGAAGTTCCTATCTTTCCTCTAATGCCCTCTATTAATTCATATCACTATTAATTCTAATGCAGCATTCGTTCATTAATTAATTACTTAATTATAAATTACCTCCTTCGGCTCTTGAGATGCAGGAAGTGTATCAACCTAAAGAAAACGAATAAGATTTACATACCAAAATAGGATTATGACCAGCTTATTGTCCCAGAATTTTATAGGATGACTTCCATCCATTGTTTAACATGTAAGTATTCACGGGCAGAAAATCGGATTGCTATACAGAATGGTATAATGATGTATAATATTGTATAACTGCAATCGGTGACTTCATTTACAACATCAGTAATATATTCTACAGTAAATAACTATTATTGCACATTATTACCATTCCGTCTATAAATTGTAAAAATAAATGTACGGAAATAACCTCCAGACTGTTAGCATATTATTATTAGAGTAAAGCATATATATTGATTTCTATATGACCTGTTCAAAAAAATTTTTTGATTTGTTGTTTTTTTTATTCTAAGAAATCAAGACATATGGCACATTATCTATGAGGTAGGAGAACAAAGCAGGCGTTATAGTGAAAACAGGGCAAATAGAGATTAAAGTTTTCCGACTTTGGCTATAATAACTTGTGTCGTCCCCTACTACCGCGAAACGGTTACATATATTTCTGACTACTGTTCTTTGTTATTAAAGCCGGGGGCCCTATACATTCTGCTCAAAGAAGCCCCATATAATTGATATTTTAGTGAATAAAAATGGATTGTTTCAAGGACATTTTTGTTCCTTTGATGTTAGAGTCTTAAAGTCCTCCATGAATCTGAATGTTAAACAGGAATGATTACAGCATTATAGTAATCCTAAGAGCCAATACTGCTGGATTTGGAACAGAGACAGAGATCAATAGTTGACAAAAAGAATATCTCTTTTGAGTTGGCTGGGCTGTCTCTTTTGCTAGCAAACATTAAAACAAGTAAAGGCTAAGACGAGGTGAAATGAAGCCAATACCAAGAGAAGGGGTTTTGTCTCCGAGGCTTGGTGACGCTTTCATAATAGAAATATTTTTGCAGGAATTAGGCAGAACTACTGGCAACCAATGGCAAATGGAAAGCTTAATAGAAGATAGAAATGTTTAGAATATACAATGTATTTGCAGAAAGAAGCGCTGGAGGGAAGGAGCTGCTTTGCATAGACCTAAGACTATTTACACAAGGGTTTTAGGTAAAACTGTATTTTAGTGAATGACAGTCTTTTTTAAATCCACTATCTGGGCTATATTCCAAAGGAAAGATAAAAAGCCTTCAAACAATAGCAAATTGTGAAAAATGCTATGAAGTAAACATATAAAATTGAAAGTAACACAAAAAAAGAAAATTACATTTAGGTTTATTCCTCTTAAAGGGATTTTCCCACAATGGAAATAGTATAGGTGATAAATGGTTGTTCACTGGTGTAGCCCGACTGCTAGGATGGTAATAAAATGGGGTCCTGAATGGTTTACTCTTCACGATGAACCAAAGTAAGTGTTTAAATTGAACTGTAGTCTAGGATAAGCCCAGTGTGTCAATCAATTCTATGTCTGGGGAAAAGATGGGTAAGTCCAAGCACCCTACTCAGCTGTTTCCATCAGCCCCATAGAAGTTTAATGGATTGGAACCAAGCAAGTTCAGCTGTGACATCATTCAATGTTCTCCTCATCATGGTTGTGAAGTGAGATTCCTTTGAGCTGGGTACTTCGAGTAATACTTTAAACTTTAGATGTACGTGACAATCACAGCTTCTCGCTGGTGGATAATACTTTGGATAAAGCCTCTGAATACTTAACTTAAATATACTGACTTAAGTTACTTGGCTGACTTTACTTAAGTTACTCTGACTTGACTTATTGCTCTACAGTGGTGACAGTGGAATGCTGGTGAGGAGTCAGGAACCCTAACCAGGCCCTTAGGTACTTAGCTGTCGTGCTTAAAGAGACAGTACCTACATCCACGGCTATGAACTTCCACTCATTGCTGTCTTGTGAGCACAAAGTGAAACTAGATCAGAAATGTAAGCTCCACCTTGTGGGTAGAGATAGGTGTTGGGGTGACCCCCTAAGGAAAACTAGAAAACAAGCAGTGGAGTTTTTAGCTTTGTTGTGCTTACCTAGCTACTGACTGAATATCCTTGAATGACCTTCAGGCTGCAGAAGAGGGTAGCTGCCCAGTATGGATAGGGATTCACATTTTCCTTCCACAGCCTGACCGCGAGGTGCACTAGTGCTAAAAGCAATACAGTTCTGCATGCACACTTTGACTCAATGTAGTGTCCCACAAATTGGTCCTGGCCTCCAGGCCAGGCCCAGGAGGAATCTCCTCAGTAGGCTTTCTCTTGTGTAGTCTCTCTAAATACTCTTACTAATGACAACTGCCCCAAACTAGTGTTACCTCAGTATATACACACCCTAAGTGCTACCTGACTTGGCAGGAACAATCTAGAATACACACTAACCCCTACCTGTGATAGGTTAAAGAATAGAGGAAGGACAAGCATGAGGTACCCAGCTTAAGGATTGATCACATAAACAATGGCATGACAAGCATGAGAAATCACAAGCATAAAGTTAACCCTTCACATCACTTTTCCATTCAGCTGTGCAAAGTGCATAAGATACAAGGAGACAACTAGTGGTGGGAGCAGCAAAGTACCATCTTTCAGCCCAGTGTATACCTGACACTGGTACGGACCTACAGGTGTGCTAAATACACCAGAGGCCCACCTGCTCTGGGACACAGCACCCGGATGAGCTGCTCCTTTGGGCAACAGGTGAGGATGGCTCTATTTTATCTTTCTGGAACCCTGTGTGATCTGTACAGGTCTGTGAAAATGCTCTGGTCTTCTACAAAGAAAGTAATTTACAGTCTTTAGCAGCTCTTTCTGACTGTTATTTGTAGGCACTTGCTTTATCTATATAAGTTATCTGCTTTCTCATTTTGGGATGATATTATGGAGGTTTCCGAACTAATTACCAGTTTTCCGTAGAGTTTTTGTCTCAAGATACAATATTTTCAACATACAATGGTCGTTCTGGAACCAATTAAGGGACCGCTGTATAGGTATATGTGGTGAATAATTCTGTGTTCCAATTCTGAAACAGCAGAATAAATAATGAAAATAGTTTTGGATATTTTTTTTATTTTTTTTAAAGGCATGGAAAAAATATTCAGCATGAAAACAGGCTGGTTTGGTGCTTCACATCCCTTTAGAGCATCAATGGGTGGTCCTTTTTAAACAAAGAGGACATCCATATGTCAGCATTTGAATGTCTGCATCCCATCATTGACACGTTACTGTGATATGTGCATCTTTATTTTATTAATCAACTTTGTTCAGTGTCATCCTTATGTGTTACAATATACCCAATAGTAACCCTACTCTTTTTTCTCCTAGATTATGTGTGTATCTGACTTATAGAATATCGTATAGCCCTGTTTACCTTTGATGCACTGAGTACGTGTATTTTGCTTTTGAAACTCAATAAAGCGTATATTAGGCAATCCCTTTATCATGGAAGAATGGTCTGAAATTCAGTTTAGAAGAGACATTACACTTACTGTCGGTTATTGTTTCCTGTCGTCACCCACTGAAGACTGATGGCGCAAATCCAAAAAGAAATGAAAAAAAAAAAACTTGAACATACAATGTGTTAATGTGGCAAAATGTTTAAATTCTCCACAATATCTCTGCAGATGATTTAACTTGGATGTAATTGCTCAACTTTGTTGTTTTTTTCTTTGTGTCTCCCATGGAGATGAACATAGTATCCAGATATTCCATATTATCCAGTTATGTTTCAAATAAAGAAAACATAAAAACAAATGTGGTTGGCAGCTCACATTCCTGCGGAGCTCATTGTTTCTATTAATCATGCATGCAATCTAAGACTTGCACTATATGGACAAAAGGATTGGGACAACTAGTTATTACACCTACAGAATCTTTTAGGACACCCTATTCTAAATCCATAGGCATTAACATGTTGGTCCCCCATTTGTGGTAATAATAGATTTTACTCTACTTCAAGATTTTCGAGTATGGCTATGTTCACACAATGTTGAAAAAAAAAACAGAAAAGATGTCCACTTTTTCTATTTAAAAAGATGCCCGTTTTTGCCATGATTTAATTTACCTTATTGCAGTTCAATGGAATGACGGACGTCCAATGCACAGACGTTGCCTGCAAGGATGTCACAATAATGATCATAAGAATTATTTTCAGATGCCTATTGCAAACAGCAGACTGTATTTTTTAGTTGTACACACACAGTTTTTCTTTTTTCACCGTCCTTTGATCATTCTTACTATTATATTCAATGGACTTTTCAGTTTAACCCCATGTGTTTGCTCCCGGGTTCAGAGAGGGGTTGCGCTGTGACCCCTCTCAGAATCCTGCCACTACCAGCTGCTATGTAAAAACCGGGGACCGCGGCTATTCGCCCCATCCCTGTAGTCTAGGGGCAGGATCTCACCCCCCCCAGGATGGGGTCACGGAGAGGAGAACCTTCTTCTGAGCAGACTGGGCCTCTGCGTCTGACTGACATTGATCCCGGCTCGCCAATTAATGTATCTGTTCTGCAGCAGACCAGAGTAATACAGCACTGCTCTAATGGATCAGTGCTGTATTATGTATGCTACACTGATCTATATGATAGATCAGTGTAGTTATATTAGAAGTGTAAAAAAAAAAATTATTGATAAATCCCCTCCCTTAATAAAAATTTGAATCACCCCTCTTTTCCCATTTTATAAATAAAAATAAATAAACAAGTAAACATATTTGGTATCGCTGAGAGCGTAATCGCCCGAACTATTAAATTATCACATTCCTGATCTTGCACAGTAAACTGCGTAAGCGTGGAAAAAAATCCAGTGCTAAATTTTTGGTTGCATCAATTACAGAAAATATTGTAGTAAAAAACAATCAAAAAGTCGCATATACGCAGGCAAGGTACCAATATAAAATACAGATCATGGTGCAAAAAATGACAACTCACACAGCCCCACAGACCAACAAATAAAAGGGTTATAAGCATGGTCATAGAGCAATTTTAAGGGAAAATTTGCTTTTTTAAAAGGTTTTGATTTTTTTTAAACTGTCAAATAATATAAAAGATATGGAAGTTGAATAGCATTGTGATCGTATTAACTTGAGGAACATAGAACACAAGTCATTTTTACCATAGGGCGAACAGCGTAAACACAAAAACCCCACCAAATTTTTTTTTTAAATGTGGGGGGGGGGGTTGTTTTTGTGTTTTGTTTTGTTTTTTCAATTTCACCACGCAAATAATTTTTTCTAGTTTTGAAGCTTATTTTATGGAAAAAATTAAGTTTGTCAGTGCAATTAATAGTGCAAAAAATAAAGGGCTTATGTGAAAAAAATGCAAGCACTATGGCCTTTTAAACATGAGGAGGAAAAAGATGAAAGCGCAAAGCAAAAAGTAACTTGGTTCCTAAAGGGCTAAAGACACACCCAAAGGGGAATCAGTCCACCTGAGCTAAAATAATGTACCAACAGCCGTCATTGCACTGACGGGCGGCCATACTGCGAAATGACGGATGTCATTTTTTCAACAACAGAGAGGGAAAACAATGTGTGAACATAGCCTATGCCTGTGGGAATTTTTTGATTATGGGATTAAGGTCAGGATTCTGTTCAAATCAGCAAAAGACTTCCACGCCAAATTTACCCAATGGGCCTTGTACTAAGGAAACAGACATACTAGAACAGGAAAGAAGGGTCCTAGGCCAACCCCTGAAAAACAACCCAATAAAATTACTCTGCCTCCATCAAACTTTATAGTTGGCATAATGTAGTCAGGCAGGTAAGTAGAAATGGGCTTTATACCACTCAATCTGGTGCCTGGCATTGAGGTGGTGATGTAAGGCTTGCATGCAGCTGCCCAGCCATGGAAAAATGCCATAAAGTTTCTGGCACATAGCTGTGTTGATTTTAATGCCAGCAGAACTTTGGCAACTTTTATTAGTTATGAACCTCAGCACTTGGCTCTACATAGGGTTATCCAGGCTTAGAAAAACATGCCGGCTTTCTTCCAGAAACAGCGCCACTCTTGTCCTTAGTTTGGGTGTAGTTTTGCAGATCAGTTCCATTGAAGTGAATGGAGCTGAGTTGTAATTCCACATATAAGGACAGGAGTGGAGTTATTTTTGCATGAAAGTAACTGTGTTTTTCTAACCCTGAATAATCACTCTAACGTTACATGTTCTGCCACTACAGAAGTCTACCATGGGGGATACTAGGGAAGATGCCTACCATGGGGGGCTCTATGTATTGGGGGTGATATTAGGGGAGATGCCTAACATATGCTATCTACTGGGTGGAGGGCTAACAAACAGGGGGATTACCTACAGTGGGATAGGGAGAAGGTGGGCCCAATCAAAAGTTTGCTATGTGGCCCAGCCCTATCTATTCACGCCTCTGCTGAGACACCACTGGCCAGAAGAAGAGAACCTATTTTTCTATTGATAACCATAAATAGTTAGGCTATGTGCACACTGTGTAAGAGACCGGCCGTTCCATGACCCGGCCAGCTCACGAAACGGCCGGGCTGAAAAGATCATCCCTGCCAGTACCGTGCACGCCCGCATCACAACTCTCCACTGCACGCTATGGAGCGAGCGGCTGGAGATGCTCGCTCCATGTTGTGCACTGACAGGGTTTTCTGCGGCCACTATTCACTGAATAGCGGCCGCAGAAAACTGACGTGTCAGTTGTTTGCGGTGCTGCGAGAGATCCCAGCCGGAGCATATACTATGTGTGTACACTCCGGCCGTTTTCGTAATATTTTCGTAATATTTATGGCCGTTGTACAACGGCCGTGGTTTTACGTAAATATACGTTGTGTAAACATAGCCGTACCCTGTATGTCAACTTATCACCCATTGAAGAGCCTTGATATAAACCAGAGAAACCCATATGTAGACAATACTGTCATGGCTTTATTACTTCTCATGAGTACAAAGTAAGGTCTGCTTGGCGCTTTGAGAAAATCTTATTTTAGTAAAAGTATTCATAAACTTGTAATTCATCTTTAAACATCAAATTTTGCCCAAAGTCTGCATGTAAACGCCATACCTCTCCACCACTCACATAACTTACTTTCCATTTGACAACCTTGACAAGTTGAAAATGAGTAGGGATAATGTAATCAAGTACAGCTGTTGTTACATATTACAAGCTACACGCATTGATCTTTAGAAAAAGCAAGTGTTTCTTGCTGTTGGGGGTATGACCCTAAGTACACGTCTCATCAAACCACATGCTTTACCAATATTTCTGTATCTTAGCCCAGGATTCACTACATGCAGATGTTGCAGGCATCTACCAATGTCACATTACTATTTGCAGTTGACCTTTTGTAAAGGAAGAAAAACAAGATTAATATACATGTGCTTTACCTCTTAACCTTCATCACCATCAATACTCTGCTCTAGACCAGACTGCACACAAATGCCACCAAACGGGATTGACTTACTTTAAAAGCTTGTTATTGTGCATTTAATAAACATTAGGAAATTCAATTTCTTCCCATATTTATTTATGATCAAATATGAAAAGAAAAGTGGCAGAAGAGATTACACAGAGCCTCGGACGAGAGGTGCATGAAAGCTTCTGAAATACACACTACTGGATAGAAAAGCAACTTAAAAAGACTAAAAAGACTTTCTGGTGGGCATCAGCTTGTTTTTAACAACAAGCAATCTTAGGCTGTGTTCACACAATGTAAGTTCAGTAGTAATCACGGCCGCTGTTGCCGATTTTCAACAACGGCCGTGATTACTACTGAACCTACATTGAGCTGCAGGCTAAGGGAATCCCGTTCGGAGTGTATTCACATAGAATACATCTCAGTCTTCATTGAATAGCAGTCGCAGAGAACCTGTCAGTTCACACAATGGAGCGTGCGGCTCCGACCGCACGCTCCATTGTGTGCAGCAGGGAATTCGGATACGGGCGCACACTGCAGTACCGGTCGAGATGATCTTCAGTAACACCGCCCGTTCTGTGACCCGGCTGGGGCACAGAACGGCCAGTTTTATACGTAATGTTAACATGGCCAAATACTGTATCTACCTCCAAATTAGTGCTTACTCCACAACTCCTTCCTTTATGGGTTTCTACCACAGAGTTCCTACCTAATTTTTGAAACCTAAAAGGGTTATCCAGTGCTACAAAAACATGGCCACTTTTCCCCCTCTCTTGTCTCCAGATTGGGTGGGGTTTCAAACTCAGTTCCATTGAAGTAAATGGAGCTTAACTGCAAGCCACACCTTAACTGGAGACAAGAGAGGGGGAAAAGTGGCCATGTTTTTGTAGCACTGGGTAACCCCTTTAACTACGCACCTGCTTATTGCAAAATGTGACCAATCTGCCAGGTTAGAGGAGTTAGCTAGCTGGGAGAGGGGCAAACACGAACACTTCTTGAATATATGGTAACCCTGGTTCTCGCCATCTGATCTGAGTATTAAAACCTTTCAATGAAGCAATGTTTTCTTGAAGTTCTCTTATTTGGTGTATACCTACAAAATGAACATATTATACACATCTGGCCTCATTGGTTAAAACCCTAGTTATGTCGTTTCCATCATGTTCCTACACAGGTACACTTTAATGTCTTTCAGTAACTTGTATCTGCAATTTTCTGTCCAGAAATCTTTGGCCCCTCACTTTTCCAACACCATTCCTTCCTTTTTTCTTCGATCCTACACAATTTCTCCATCCTATGGTTACCCATTATGTAGCTGTTGCTGTCCCATTTAGCTGTTTTGTTTCACAGTGTGTCATAACTATACTTACACCCCCAACAATAGTGCCAGACAACACCCTTATAAACAATAGTGCCTGATACATATTAATCTCCAAAATACCAATACCAAGCAAATAGTGCACTATATTGTGCCTGAGATGCAATTGCAATTGCAGCTCAGGCACAATAGAACTGTAAATATGGGTTTGGTGTAGGCAGTGGTGTAGGTACCATAAGTGCAGACCACGCCACTGCTACAGGGCCCATGCAAGAAGGGGGCATGCAGGTCCCTAGCTCTTTAAGTAATGATGAACATTCACAGATAAATGCTGCGGTGCTCAGTCTGACAGAGCAAGAACCATTTGCTTACTGCCCTGCCAGTCTCTCTGGTGGCTGGAGGTAGCATTACCATAATAGCCCCCCACTCCATCCCACTGTAACAAAGGCAGCACTAGCGTGGTGTTCCTACTCTCCCTCACCCCAGACTGGTCACCCTGTACGCCCTGCCCCCACCCCAGACTGGTCACCCTGTACCCCTCTTTTCACTGATTGTCCTCCCTGTCTCTTTTTCCACCTACCTGCAGCTTTAGTATTCCTCCTCCATAGTACAGGCTGTACAGGACCTGTAGTGACATCATAGTCACATGATAAGGTCCTTCAGTATGTTCGCTAATGTTACTGAATTGTCTCCTGGCTGCAGTTTTGCCCAGATTTGTGCAAAATCGCGGTAAAAAGTGATTTTTTTGCAAATCATGGCAGAACTGTAGCCAGGAGAGAGTACACCACTGAAAGTCTAAATCTGTTTGGGTGACCATGTGCCCCCCAGGAGCTCAGGGCCCGGGGCCCAAAACGTACCAATCATAATCCGCTACTGACTGCACCAGTCTCTGCAAATGCAGTAGGAGCACAGCTGTGATTGACACAAGCAGAGTCCACCCAATCACCGGTGGGAAGAGGTTAAACAGGCCTCTATAGTAAGACCCCTGTATGAGTTGTTCAGTAAAACTACCGTTGTGTTTTCTCTCATATACAGATGAAACCACCTTGAAAGTAACTTTCAGCTATTTTTTATGTTACAATAACAGTAATTTTTCTGTTTATCGCTTTACTGTTATTTACACTTCTAGAAGAATACTTTCTTTGTTTGATTTATTTCCCCCTCAACTAAATTGGTGCTATCTACCTATTTCTCCAGAGGATAAAAATCAATAGAGCTTGAAATAGCTATTACTGTTTGACCACATATTGCTGATCACAGTTCTGATCTGCCCTTCTTCTTTCTTACATTAAAAGCATTCTGTTGTATGTTATAGAAATTATGATGCCACAGGAAAGCATTAAAACAATGTAGTGTCTGGTTTTTATCCCAAACTTCTCATCACAAAATGATTTTCTAGCAAGTAAAATAGAGCAATTAATTTTATAAAAATATTTTCCATGTAATAAAAACAATTTTAGTTCTTTATTCTATTATTGCTTTGTTTTTTTGACCATTCTATTATACATCAGTTAAAATACAAATATCTAACACTTTATTGTTTTTTAATGTACCACTAGGTAGATCTTTTTTCTTTTTTTTTTTAACATGAATAGACCGGCGCCGGCATGGGGATACCGGTGCCGTGCTCCCTTTTTTTGAACCAGTTCCCGCATGCTTCGCCTATCTATTCCCGAGCACCAGCCTGGCATGAAGCACTAGGGACAGGCCCACCGTCCCCCAGTGTGACAAACCCCCTCCACTCTGTGAAGCCACTTGATTAGAATCAATGGAGCCGTGCCTCAGAGGGGAGGGGAGATTTTCACACTGGTGGATGGTGGGCCTGTCCCCAGTGATGCATGCTGGTCCGGCGCTTGGGAATTGACCGGTCTATTCCCGAGCACTAGGCCGTCATGAAGCATTTAGGGCTGGCCCACCAGCCCCCAGTGTGACAATCTTCCCTCACCTCTATGACGTGGCTCTATTGATCCTAATAGAGCCACGTCACAAAGGGGAGGAGTTTCATCACACTGGGGGCCAACGGGCCCACTTCCAGTACTTCATGATGGGCCGGTGTTCAGGAATAGACTCGCGCCGTGTGCAGGAACTTAGTGGTGGTCCTAAAAAAGGACCACAGCACCGGCATCCCGGTTCCGGTGCTAGTCTAGTCATGTGAAAAAAAAGTGATGTTCCTAGTGGTACATTCTCTTTAATGTTGCTTTTTTGTAGGCAGGCAAAGGTGTAAAGTTACAGGCTCATTTTCATGTAAAGTATTTGAATTTATAGTATAAGGCTAAGTTCACACAACGTATGTGTTGTAAAAATCACGGCTGTTGTTGCAATTTGCAACAACCGCCGCGATTTATACAACATACACGTTGTATGTGAATCAATGGAATCCTGGCAGGAGTGTATACACATGGTATACACTCCGGCCGGGATCCCTATCTGCGCTGTGAGAAACTGACATTAAATAGCGGCTGCAGAAAACCCTATCAGTGCTCACAATAGAGCATGCAGCTCCAGCCACACACTCCATTGTGAGCAGTGGGGAAGCAGGGAATTCGAATGTGGGCGCGCACGGATTCGCCCGCATCGGAACGGCCAGTGTTTTACAAAATGTGAATATAGCCTAATATAGTATATAGTATAGTATTCATATTCTATTTATTTTGGCATACAAAATATAATTTATTTGTGTGGGACCAGCACTTTGGATACAGTTAACAGGTGGTTATTGTTTTTTTCAGTATTTTTGCATTACTTTGTTATTACTTTTTCAACTACTTTTTTGTATTATTTCAGTACATGTCTTGCTGAAAGATCAGAGAAGTAATATATTATTTTTCACTAACATTACCCTTATGCTGAAACGGACCTAGAAATCCAAAACAGAAGATAAATGAACCCTAAAATGTAACATTTGCCACAATTATGAGTAAACTGGGTGTAGCTGTTAATTCCATTGTTCTTTTTCTATTAATGTTTCCGTCAAACTGGAGCTACTATAGAAGTATCAGTACGTTCTCTGGGTCTGCTCAGCAGCTTCGTCACAGTTCTTTATTCTGTGGTTTATAGGAATGGTGCTTGAGATCATCTGATCATCCAGCAGCTGCTTCTATTACATACAGCAGTACTCATTGGAGGTTTGTGGCTCTTCCTTTGGCTACCTAGCTGTTACTTACGGCCAAGGACCTCATCTCCAGTGCTCTGAAATAGCCAATGTAATAAACAAAATATAGATCAATATTAATTGAATAAATCTAAAAAATAATAATTACCCTATTGTTCAGGATGAGATACACCAGAGCTGTGTGGCTGCAGCATATCACTCCCCATAGGGAACACATGGGCGTTTGGCTGTCAGTTATTGAACAAGTGTGGACACTGGACATCTTTAGGTTTAACCATTCAATGAAGATGGTAGGTAAAGGGCTTTTCCATGCTTTCAAATTGACCATGGCTCAATTACTGCAATACCTGTCATAGTAAAGTCCATAATGTTGTGGCTTTATCTGGTGCTGCATCTCATCCCCAAAACATATGTAAAATTGTGAAACCTACACTTATGAAGCTCTCAGGGTATGCTGGAAGTTGTAGTTGAAGATGAGAGGAGGAAAAAAAAAGAGAAATACCCACAGGTATATTGCACTGAACAACTTTCTTACAAATGCCTTTATCTGCACACGTCCCTCTAACACAGTACAACTCATTTTTGTTCAAAGTCCAATGTTTTTGTATGTCCCTCAAAATCTGAGTATTCATAACAGATATTAAACTGGAGCCTTTTACTTCCCTTATTTTTCTTAAAATGATAATCTTCAGGGACCATAATATTAATAAAGACTACATAATACATATCACCATACAGTCTGGCTAAATCCAATAAACAAAGACCAACAATACCAGTATATAAGAAACAAATATCATCACCACACCTTCACCACATAGTAACGAACACCACCATGCCATTACTAAAATTCAGTACAACAAGACCGAGAATACCAGTGTATAACAAACACATTTTATCACCGCACCTTGATCATTACCACCACATAGTGACTAGTACCTCCAAAGAATTATTTAATAAAATCCACTATATAAAGACCATTATCCCCCACCATAAACAGACCCATATAGAGGTAGATACCAAAGGTTCACATTCTCTGCACACTATATAGCTGATTGCAGTGCAGTTACATCCAGTGTCTCACAAGGGTTGTCTTCTCACTTTTCCTTTTTTTCGCTATCTAGCCCGGCCATCATGGAGACTCTTCGTAATGCCTCATCTCTGCAGAATCTGCCAAAGATTTTATGCTCTTCACTCCAGCACCATCATCACCTCTTTACAAAAACCTCATCTTTATTGCCTCCCCCATTCCCCGCCTCCATATAGAAGATAGGCCCCCTTCTGTGTCCCCATATAGTAATAAGGCCCCTCTGTGCCTCCATATAGCAGTTAGGCCTTTTCTGTGCTCCATATAGCTATTAGGCCCCTCTATGTCCCATATAGTGTTTAGGCCTCTTCTGTTCATCTATATGACATTTAAGCCTCTCTATGCATGTACAGATGTAGCCTTTCTTAAAGAGGTACTTTAGTGGGGTAAAAAACCTTTCAGATCAACTGGTGTCAGAAAGTGCTACAGATTGGTAATTTACTTTCAGTACTTATCAGCTGCTGTATGTCTTGCAGGAAGTGGTGTATTCTTTCCAGTCTGACACAGTGCTCTCTGCTGCCACCTCTGTTTACGTCAAAAATTGTCAAGAGCTTATCCCCATAGAAAACCTCTTGTGCTCTTCAGACTAAAAGGAATACATTATTTCCTGCAGGACATACAGCAGCTAATAAGTAAAAGTAAATTACAAATCTGTCACTTTCTGACACTAGTTGATTTGAGAAAAAAAATTTCGCTGGACAACCCCTTTAACTTAACTTAACCCCTGACACTAGGGATCATGTTAACCATGGCTACCTCTGTAGGCCCTCCCTAGTCGGTAGTATCCCCCATGTAGCTACCCCTACCTATGTAATCTTCCTAGTAGGTAGCCATCCCCCTTGCAGGTAATCCCACCCCAGAAGGTAGTATCCCACACGCAGGCATCTCCTTGTTAGTAAATCCCATAGTAACCCCCCCCCCCTTCAGTAGACATCCTCTTAGGTAAGTCCCCTGGTAATTAGCTTCCCCAGTAGACATCCTCTGATAGGTAATCTGCCTTGTAGTTATCAACCCTCCCCCCCCCCCCCCCCCCCCCCACACACACACACACACACACACACAAAGATTGTATCCTGCAAATTAGGCATTCTCTGTAGGTAATCCCCCTAGGTACCCCCCAAGTGGTGTCCTTCATATGCCAGAGGGCTGGGGGCGAGAGCAGCCTCTTGTGGTCAGAGGCATAATGCTGCCTGCAGCCTGCTTTGCCCAGGTGCTGATGCAGACCCAGGGGATTCTCCGGTGGTCCAGTCCGAGCCTGTCCTTAGCCACATGGAGTATCATGAGTACTCAGCTCTTTTCACTGTTACATTATGCTACCTAACCACTTAAGAGAACTCAATGCATTTTCCATCATTTCCGTTTGTTTACGTTTTGTTGAAGTAAAAGAGCTCTTTATGTTAAAAGAGCTGAAATTTCTGCGAATCCTATAGAAAATCTTTCCACATGAGAGCATCCTCCAGATACTGTAGTCAAAGTCTAAAAAGCTGTTATAGAGGATTGCTGTTAGTTTTCTACCTCACATGACCTCTGCATAATATAGTGGGTCTCCCAGTGAAGCAGAATTGTCTAAATCAAGTTTTTGTTTAGAATTCATATTTTCGTAAGAATTTTTGGTGTTTTCTTTTTGTCAAATTTTTCATTTTACTGTCTTTATTATAACACAATCCTTAAATCTTGACGTTTTCATTCTCACCATTAGGTCTTCCTAGTGGTGAGACTTTCTTTTCTTTCTGTGGGGATAAGAGGAGGCTGCTGTAAAGTGATCTGTACAGCATTACAGTGAAAGGTGACACCAATACATAGATAGCACTAGCATAATGGCCATTTTTTACACATATTTTACGGATGCTACGGATGGGGAAGCGCTGTAGGGGAGTGTTTCAATATATCAATGTCATGACGGGAGTGGAGAAACTCTTTGCATCTCTAGTTTCATCAGACCACACCTTTTTCTCTTGCTCCATTTCCCATTTTGATGCTCACAGGCCAAATCTAGACACGGCCAACATTACACAGGTTATTCAGTTTTTCAATGCTTGCCCATGTTTCAAGTGACAAGCATTAGTTTTATTTGGGGTACATACAACTCTTTGATCAATTTATTTTTATTTTTATTTATTTTTTTTCAGTTTTTTGGGGGGGAGGGGGGTGCAAAATAAAGCAATGTCTAGGGGAAAGGTTTTTGCATTTTGTTCATCCCATATGGGATCATATCTATGATCATGGTTGCTGAAATTATACAGTGCAGTACTGCATAACATGTGTGCCAAGATGGAAAACATGGGGACCTTTTTAGGGCCCCAAATGTCACGACAACCAATTGGCACTCAAGATTACATTTTTTAGTAAAAACATGGGCAGACAGAAAGAATTCTTGTCTTTCTTTCTAATTTCCTTCAGATGGCGCAGTCACTATTGATCACTGTATTGATGAATTTGCTGGAACCAGGCAGCACAGCATCTGTAGCATTGTTGCCTTTGTTTTCCTAACATTTTTTTTCCTTAAATTCTTCTTAGGACACATAGATACTGTCCTGCTAGATGGTGACTCCGCAATGCATTGTGTATGGGCCCTATTACACAGAAAGATTATAGCGAAAAATTGTTAAATCGTTTAAATTTGTGATAACCTTTCCATGTGTATGCAGGCATCATTCAAACAAATAACAAAAATTCTTTGGTGTGTTGTTGATCCCATCTTTTGAGCTGACCATAAAATCATCATTAATCGTTTGTTAATTGTATGTTAATCTTTCGGTGTATGTACTCATCGGATCGGTCGTTGGCTGGGATGAGAAATATACAGTATGCAAACTATCATAATTACGATCATAACTGATGACTATTGTGCCATGTATTTTGGTAAACTATTTCAGGTCGTTCGCAAAAGCACTCATTTGTGGTCAATTATCGTTAATCAGAGAAAAGAAATGCTAGTAGGAATCTAAGAGGCTATCCCTCACATTGCACTTCACTAAAGCCCCTATTACACAGGGCCACTGTGAGGAGCAAACGAATGATGTCAGCGCTTTTTTGATCCTCGTTCCCCGCTAGCTGCCATCGCTATTACACGCTGCAGCAGCGGGCAGCTGAGAGCCGGGGGGTGCGCAGAGAGGTGCAAGGGGGCTGCCTGGGTGATCGCTAGGAGCCTGCTGCCCGCGCTCCTGTTCCGCAGAGCGACAGCAGCAGATTGCTGCTATATAAGTCGAAAGTCAAACGACTACAACGATCAGCCAACATCGTTCATGTCGGCTGATCATTCTGTTCAATTACACAGGCCATTCTGTGTAATAGGGCCTTTGCAGTATGGTGCACATGTTTGTCCCTTTAATTGTTAAAGGGGTGTGATAAAAATGATTAACTCTAGAGTCTCTTTTAGACAGTAGTCAGCTGTTCTTAACTCACCTTTTAGACAGAATGTAAGGAAAGTGGGAGTCATTGGGGAAATTATTATTAATTTCCCCAATTATAGCCTCAGCATTATAGTATTGATAGGAAATCAATAACATGTCAAATTTCCAGGCAAATTGTACTGTTCAGTGGGGTGAAACCAAACCTTTTGGCCGTAAAACGTTAGCAGTCAAGGACAATGATGGCAGATTTAAATAGGATATGCAGATTAACTAAATTTTCCTCCTGAGGCCTATACAACAATAAAATATACAGAAAATGCCTCCCCAACAGAGTTATACAGATAACACAGTACAACAAAAAAAATACCTCACTGGCAGCACCATACAAATACCACAGTGCAGCACAACAATACCTCTCTAGCAATGAAGTACCGATAACAAAGGGCAGCACAAAATACCGCCCCACAGGCACCCTACAGATACAACAGGTCAGACTTAAATACCTCCCTAGAATTGCCTCACAGATTCCACAAGGCAGGACCAAATAACCCCCTTTGCAGCACCAAATACCACAGTGCAGAACAAAATAGCTCCCCAGCTCTGTCAAACATATAAACCGCAGCACTCACAGAGAAGGCCATTTTACCTGTTAAGCAAGGCACCAGGAGAAAGAATGATGTGACTGAAGGACTGAAGGATTGGGCTGGAACAAAAGAGCATCCTGCAAGGGACAGGGGTATCCATTTGATTAGCTTGTCCTAATCTCTATCATTGTGACACCAATGGACGTATTTATTTTGAGTAGGAAGAGGGATAAGAATATAAACACTGCAGATAGGTCTTGCAGCCGGAAGAAGTGCAACATGCACAAAACGGCCATTGCTAGGACGCTTCAAGGTGTTTTTACTCCCTTGTGCATGTTTCCCTTATGAATCTGCATTAAACACTAAAGATTAGCACATAGGTGAGTGGCATGATTTCTCTCCTATTATCTATAAACTCTGCATATAGATCTGAAGCACATGGAATTTTAATTTTACCACACATGCTTTAAAATAAGGTAATTTATGTTGTGTATTTAAAGAGACTATATCAGTAGGTTTATGCTGTCCAATTTAAGGGTAGGATAAACTAGTGACAGAGAAGCTGAACAGAATGATGTATTACTTACATTGTTCTGTGCAGCCGATTCAGAGATATCCTCCTGAATAACATGGACAATAAGAAGTCCTCTCCATTATGTGCATGTGCCCAGTAGTCCTCATTATTCATGAGTAGCAGAAAACTCCACCCACCAGCCTCTGAATGGAAGTTATCTATCCATTCTGTGTATAGGCAGCAACTGTCAGTCAGCAGCTAGAAGGCAGAGGGAGGGGTGTGGCAAGAATCCTATTCTCCTGCATATTAGGAGAACGGCTAAACAGAATGATGGAAGTAATACACCGATCTGTTCAGCATTTATATCCCTAGATTATGCTGCCCTCATTTCAGGTGGCATAAACCTAGTGACGGATTTCATGTAATGTTAAAGAGGCGTAGAAACAGTATAGATCTTTGTTTATAGTAAAGTACAATATTAGTATAAAAAAAATAATAATCGGAGTCAGAAATCAACACAATTTAAGTATTTTCAACTATATTTTAAACCAAAAATTCTTCACATAATAAATACATTTTATGCACAATTAACTTGAAATTGACATCAGAAAGCTATTTACAATATAAATAATTATAAATGGGAACACTTTGATATGTTGACAATAATTTTGTCATGTTTCCTACATGAAATTTCAAAAGGATACTTCAAGTTACAGATAGTATTGTACAATATCGCTAGAAATATACATTGCAAGGCATGTCCGATCAGACATTTGAGGCTGAGCATCTGACCTCATACATTTTTTAACGTTATATCAGGGCACCAGTCATAAAAGCAAACATAACTGGCCTTCATCTTCGAATGTCAGACACCATTCTATTCACAACATAAACACACCTTTGATTTTAAAGTGCAGTCAACTGCTGAATCCGTTCACTGTTTCTGGGCGAATGTGATACGGTTTTTATTGTTAATTTAAAAAAAAAAATACTGAAATGTTTTTGTCTCCAAGAACAAATGTACATGGGTGATATGTTGTTAACACCAATGGAAACGATATCATGTAACTTAAAAGAAAACATATTTCTACATTTGAAGGTGCATGATAAAATACTGTTATATAATAAAACTTAACTCGTTTTATCAGAAAGGAAAGAATTTTTTGTAATTTATTATTATAAGATGACCCTAGTCTGTAAGTATTGTAGGTAGTAACTGTATACCCTGGCAAGCTGAGGTTTATATAAATAACTAAGCCCAGGCAAGCACTGGAAGCTCTCCATATGCCAATTACAGAGAAGAATAAAGTATGCAAAGCATATAATGGGCTAGAACATTATTTCCACTGAAATTTGGTTTACATTTTGAATAGTGTCTTTAAAGTCTTTGTAATGTCAGCTACATATAGCTATATTTTACATTTAAGTCTCCATATGTTGCTGAAAAAACAACATACAGCTGGCCAAAAATGGTTTATCTGATATAAAAAACATATTTTGTTTTTACTTGACTGAAAGTATGATGTGTGCTATCCACACCTATCCTACAATGGTAGGAGGGACAATTTATTTCAAACTCCTATTCTAAGACCAAACCGGGAACAGTATTTCTTCTAAAACAATATAAACACATAACCCAAAACAATTTTGCTTGTAAATAAAATACATTCAGTAAAAAAAAAAAAAAAAAATCTACGTATATTGAATTACTGTCTTCATTTGCAGTTTTAAGAGGACAATTCTTAGTTTATGACAGCTGCTTTATCATGAAATTACAAAAGTATTACTGTAGTTCATAATTGCTATTAGTCAGACAAGGCTCGCACTAGTCTTTTCTGTTAAAAGGTTTTCCAGTTATAACAAAAAAACCTATACTCACCCTTTCTGTCACTCCCAGTCTAACACCACCTCTGGACATCACTGTACACTTTGCACGGATGCTGTGGTCGATCACTGGTCTCAGCAATCATGTGTACTTCTTGCACAGGACATCAGCAGTATGCTTCTGCCAGGGACTACACGCACTTGCAGAGGAAGGGTGAGTATAGTTTTTTTTTTTCTTTATTGCCCCTTGGTAATGTTTTTACAATTGGAAAGCCCCTTTCATTAGGTAAAGCAGATATAAATTTTTTTTAAAAATTATCTGCTTGAATGGATGAAGTTTTGTTATCCAGTTATACAACCCAAAGACCAACCTGAATGAATGAACAAATTGAAACCCCCCATTTGGTTCACTGTTGTGAAATGTTTAGAATCCCCAAGATACCGGATAAACATTCCAGTAGATAGAGCACCAAATGCCAAAATTAAGTTATTGTGTATAAAGCCTATCTACCAATATTGAAAACATAGGTTTTAGAATGATATATTTTCTCTCTTGAACAGTTCACTTATCATTTCTGTTTAATGTTTTATAGCAATATATAAGTTCCATATCTACAACTGCATGATAGTCATACTTAGCGGAATATGTTTGTTGAATTCTTACAGTAGCTCTTGTCAAAGTAGCATTATTAATAAATTATGTTAGAGGGAAAATAGGTTTTGAATGTTTTTGTTTAATTTTTTAATTAAAGAAAAAATTATACTCATCTACCCCGATCCCTTCTCACTCACATCCGTATAGTTCTCAATCCCTGGTGCTCAGCATTTCCTGATTTACTCAGAATTTCCTACATGTTAAAGACAGAAGCAGGAAGCAGTGAGCAGCGGGGGACCGTTCGTGGCAGCAGCAGCAGGGGGTAAGCAAATGAGTATAAATTATTTTTATTTTTAAGTCAGCTAGGGACAAAACAATTTTTTCAGCAATAGTCAACCCCTTTAAATTGAGTAAATGCAGGATATATTTAAAAAAAAAAAAAAGTAATAAACTTTGTTGCAATTACATATAATACAGTTGGTATTCATTAATTTTGGGTGCTGAGACACAGTTACTAAGATGACTAAAGGCATATGGAAAAAAGCGATACAGTTATCTTATGTGTGTATATAGAATAGTTGACAGTTCCCTTCAAGTAATTAGAAGACAGAAAATGTAATGCAGGTTAAGCAAATGTATTATTGTGCTGAAAAGTGACTATTTCAGGTTTTTCAATAATAAACATATAAAGATATGTGCATTTGTGCCTATGTATACATAAAGTTTGACATTCAACTGCTTCAAGTCCTATATGCATAGTTTAGGTTTTTCTTTTGTTTTTTTGTTTTTACTTCTGTTTTATTTATATTTTATGGAAAATGTCTTTATTTACATGCAGGTGTAACTACTAAAAACGTATAGCCTATAACACTGAAATTCCTATTTTTATTTTTTTGCAGGACTGCACAACTGGTTATCATAGACATGTGATAATGTAAAGTAAAAGTCCTCTAAACGTCATTACTTCAGCCAAATGTCATACCAATTTTTTTTTTTCTTTAGATTAAAAAAAAATCCAAGCCTCCCCTGCTGTTACGTTCAGTGCACTGTAAGTCATTAGATGCTGGTAACAATGACATGAAAAATGTTAGTTTCCTCCATTAGGGTACAAAGCAGGAAACACGTCATATAAAACATCAACTCCCATTTGTAATTATTACTGATGTACCCTTGTGCACTTGTGCGGGATCCTGCTGCATTCGTAAATGAGAAGTCACATCAAAATGGGATCCACTACAGCCCAGTGAATAGTTTCTAATAGATTCAGTGTCATATAGGTGCTCAAGAGCATATCCGGTAAATGTGTAAGCGTGTTTATCAAAATACGGACGGTGAGTATTGTAGTAGCTTGGCGAGGTGGAAAGCTCCACTGTCTGTTGAGGAGACACGTTTGTATGCAAATAGTCCTTGGTTATGGTTACTCCTGTTTTTGAAATTCTCTCCGAATTTGGACTGCTCATCCTCGACAGGGTCGTAGGACTGTTTTCATATTCATTGTCTCCTGGACTTAACATTTTTCCATCCCTTTGCTGTAGATGGTCACAGGGAGAAGTGTTCGAGACAGATGGGCCACGGCACACAACTCCAGTTAACTGGGATTGTTGGTAATTGACGAAGCAAATTGAATTTCTTTTTGCCACCCCATTCATAGGAGTTAGCTGATCTGGACTGGACTTACGTAGCTGTAACCTGTTTTCCTCTTCTTTTATCATTTGTTGAGTCGCACGGATAAGTGTTTCAATTTTGCTTGGTTCATGATGACTATTTTGAAATTGCTCAGTGCGATATCGGTCCCCTGATTCGCTTGCAGAACCAGGGTCAGGAGAACTGACAACACTGTCTTCATCCCAATGGTTTCTCCCTTAAAAAGGAGGAAAAGCAACAGTCAGGTTTGTCCCACATCATGATGTCTTTATGTAATTAGTTATCAAAATATTTTACAAAATGTAAAAAAAAGAGGGACAAAAAAAAACAAAAAAACTTTCCCTGGGTATAAAAACCTACAACACAGTGCACAGTATTTTTGTATGCTGCTGGAGCTTAGAAATGAGGGGGCCTCCATTAAACAGCAACATGTTAAAGTTTGCAGTAAGTATATGATTTTACATTTATAAACCTAAGGTACACTTTAATCTATGCAGATTACAAATTTAATCAAAGGGATTTTTTTTATCGATTTCCATTCTACAGGTGAAACGAATATAGCCAAATGCGGTACTTGGCTATCTTAGTCCAGCCCATAGACTGAAATGGAGAAGCCTCTCCACTGATATAGGAGGACACTGGTTCACTGTTCTCGTGATCAGTAGAGCTCCCAGTGATCAGGCCCTCACTGATCTGTCACTCAAAAAAATGTTATGCTACTGTCCGCACTTTCTCTGTGTCCTCCTCTGGAGTCTCTGGTGTCTCTGGTGTCCTCCGCTAATTACAAAGCTTCCACTTCCAAGACAAACTCGTCTTGGGAATGACAGCCCACTCACCCAATCACTGACTGAAACAAGACAGCTTTACGGCCAGTGATTGGCTGAGCAGGCTGTAGTTCGTCTAAGAAGTGGAGGCTCTGCAGTCAACGCGGAACACCGGTGACACCAAGGGGGAACCCCAAGGGAGCATGGACAGGTAACCATAACGTGCTTTTTGTTTTATATGCACCAGAAGAAGTATGTTCAGGTGTCACCTGACAACCCCTTTAAAGAAATAAATCTATATCATTTTGGGAAAGAAGGGAAAGGGGAGACATGATAAGAACCTTCAAATATAGTTCAAACTATTCACAAGATCAAGGGACAGTTCAAGGTTAGTGGGGGGGGGAGCTGAGAAGTATTGTGGTTGTTAAATCCACAATGAATTCAAGAATGTTTGTGAAAAACATATATTTTAAATGAAAATAATGTAAGGGCACACTATATGGACTAGGGGCCACATGTATCATCCGGCGAACGGATGATTTTCGTCGGAAAGTGCCGATTTGCGTATTTTTTTATTCGCAAATGGCCGATTTGCGAATAAAATATTCGCAAATCGTCACTTTCCGCCGAGTACGCCAGGGGGCGGAAAGGGGGTGTGTAGTGGGCGGAACGAAGGGCGCGGACTCAGAGTCCGCGCGATTTACCATCCGTTCCGCCCAAATGTACGCCAAAAACCTACTCCAGTCCTCAGCTGGCGCAGGTTTTCGGTGGTGCGCACCGGCGCGCACGGGATTTATGTAGAGGCAATCCGCCTCTACATAAATCTCCGTAGCGCCGGAGCTGCGGGGGCATTTATAAGTCCGGCGTAAAAAACGTCGGACTTAATAAATGCCACCCTAGGTGTTTTCTTTCTATTCACTGTGTGCGAGTGGAAAACCCCTTTAAGTCAGATTGTTCAAAAAATTTTAAAAAGTATTTAAAAAAAGTAGTTTCTATATAATACCAAGTAAGAAATCCACTAGTAAAATACACTTTTATCACGGCCGTTGTTGCCGATTCACAACAACAGCCATGATTGATTCAAAACTTATGTGCACTGCAGGCTTAGGGAATCCCGGCCGGAGTTTATACACATAGTATACACTCCGGCTGGGATCCCTAGCGGCCTCATGAAAAACTGACATGTCAGTGTTGTGGGGCCGCTATTCATTGAATAGCGGCCACACAAGCCTGACAAGTCACACAATGGAGCGTTTGGCTCCAGCAGCACGCTCCATTGTCGGCTATGGTGAATTGGGATGTGGGCACACATGGATGCGTCTACATCCCAATTAAGCACAGAGGAAGATCATTCGGCCGCTACTGCAGTACTGGCCGTGTGAGCATAGCGTTAAACAGCAAGTACTGTACCTTCAACTAGAGTCACATAATATCTTACTACTGCAATATTTTCTAAATATTTTTGCTAAAATGCTAGACTATTCTATGACATCTGTATGTAAACATCAATAAACAAATGACTTTGCTAAATTTCCTTACCATGTACTCTGTGAACAGAAGTTATATGTGGCATGGAGTTCTCATACCCATCTCTGCTTTCAGGAGATGACTTAGGCACAGGAAGTGTTGATCGAGAGCCCCACCAATTCTCTCTTCCAGCTTGTGGGCTTCCTAGAAAATATCTGCCTGCTTCGCATCTGCCACTTTCACAAGATTGAGTATGATGGTGTCTTTCATCATTTAATCTTGAATTGTCAAGGGTAAATCCAAAACACAAAGCACTTCGATCAGGATACTGTCGATATGCACATGACACATCATGTTGCTGGGAGTTTGGCCTTTCTATCGGATCTATAAGTTGTGGTGAAGCTGTGTCTGTCAAAGGGCTGCCACCCCATTGACTGTCATGATCTGACTCTGATCTCTCTGTGTGAAATCCGGAATACTGCAAAATATGAAATACATTCATAAATATTAAATGATACTTCCACCTGATAGCATCAGACCCCCTGACTGCTGCCTTAAATTCACTTAAAATCACTTAGAATCTTAAAATCACTGATACCATTCCATAGCTTGATTAAATCCATGCCTGGTGTCTATATTGCAATTGGTGCCATCTGTTTTGCTATTGGTGCAGGTATTCCTGTAAAAAACAGCTTGAATTCTGGTGGCACAGGGTCAAAAAAGCAGAGCCTAGAGCAATCTCTCTTCTTGCTAGCCGCCCTACCTGCTCCTGGGGCTTAGGTAAAAAGAAGAGGCGAGTAGCAAGAAGAGAGAAGCATTGAAGGGTATGGATGCTCTAAGTCCCACCTCTTTGACCCATCACAGCCAGAATTAAAGCTGTTTTTTACTGGAATATCGACACAAGGAGCAAAACTAACCCCAGCACCAGGTATGGATTCAATCAAATTATGGAAGGTTGGGGTTGGGTATAGATTTGTTTTAATGATCAGCTATACATATAAAGCTCTCTTACCGATGATGGAGAGAACGGCAAAGCTATTTATGGCTGCACAGTTTCTCTTTCTATTACATAGCACTAATCTGCCCAATCAGGAAGCAGGAAAGCTGAATACATTGGGCACAACGGCAAAGATACAGTAATAAATATGTATAAAATACACAATAGTGCTAAAAAAAAAAAAAAATAGCAGTACATCATCATTAACCTGGTACATCAATATTTTTGATAGAAGTGATATGTCTTCATAGCAAATAATTTACTTGTAGTAAAAGTATAAAAGGAAAAAAAACAGAATCATTGTTTTTTTTTTTGTTTTTTTTTATTGAATCATTAATTGAAAGGGGCTAATTCAAAATAATAAAAGAACTGTAGAATGTGGTCGAAACCTCCCTGGACTAGAATAGCTGCTCAGAGGTGAGAAAAAAATTGGTCGATGCAACACAGATGTTAAGCAGTTCTGAGACACAATGGTTATCCACTAGTTCAGTAGTTCAAAGTAAAGTGAAATCTGAAAAAAAATCAGTCTATTCATAAAGAAAACGCAGGCACTGCTATTTTTTGAACAGCCTAATATTAATTTTCTTTACTTTTTGTACCAAATTAACACAAACTGGATGTACTGTATATAGTTATTGTTTTTGATTTGGAATTAAGGGGGAATGTATCATTAGAGAATTTTTTTTCCATTAGCCCACTTTTCACAGGCTGCACAAAAAAAACTCTGGTCCAATGCGCAAAAGTTATCATTATCATAATAACAATGGCAATTAAATATTGTGCATTTTTTGTGCTCTTTGGGGCTGAAAAAAAAAAAGGCTAACAAACTACACCAGGGATTCTGTGATCGTACTGACAGCAGCATCCACAGGGTTAACTGCCAGCAATCGAGCACATCTCGGGTTCTGTCAGTTGCGGCGGGTGCGCGGTTATCTGTGCCCGTTTCATCTGCGGACATAACTGTACGTCCGTGAGTGGTAATGAACTGCAAGATACGTCCCCGGTCTTGAAAGGGTTAATGTTTTTGCAGGTATGATAAAAAATCTGCCATTTTCTATATATGATCCATATTAAGGCTGGGTTCACACTACGTATATTTCAGTCAGTATTGTGGTCCTCATATTGCAACCAAAACCAGGAGTGGATTAAAAACACAGAAAGGATCTGTTCACACAATGTTGAAATTGAGTGGATGGCCGCCATATAACAGTAAATAACGGCCATTATTTCAATATAACAGCCGTTGTTTTAAAATAACAGCAAATAATTTCCATTAAATGGCGGCCATCCACTCAATTACAACATTGTGTGAACAGATCCTTTCTGTGTTTTTAATCCACTCCTGGTTTTGGTTGCAATATGAGGACCACAATACTGACTGAAATATACGTAGTGTTAACCCAGCTTATAGTAAGAAAAAAGAAATTGAAAACATGTAAAATTGTAACTAGAACTGTAAGAACTATGGGGGATATTTACTAACAAATCTAAAAAACACGATTTTGTCAAAGATGTTTTGGCATAATTTCCAATCTAATGTGTTTAGTAAAATTTACGTAAATTGTCTAATAGCATAGTAAATGTGTCTTAAAAATAATGGTCTTTTATTTAGTCTAAAAAATTCACCTGGTTCGGAGCAGACGTAGCGATGCGCCATATATGCGACTTTTTTAAAAATTGTGCAGTTAATAAATTTAGCTAAAAAAGAATTCTGGCGCAATTTCGATCTAATTAACAACAAAAAAATCTAATTCAAAAGTCGCATCTAATTTGGATAGTCTTGTCTAAAAAAGCTTTATAAATTCATATAAAATTTATTTTGAGTGCAAACTAGATATATTAGACTAAAAACAGGCGCAATTAGTTTGATAAATGTCCCCCTATAAGTGTAATAGTTCCCTAACAAATAGATTCTACCTAGTCTTTATATATATATTTACATTAAACAAAAATAAGAAGTATTGGGGCAATTGATCTTTACACAATCTTGAACATGAACCGTAAGAAATAAAGATTATTTCAGGCTTTCTCACAAATCATAAAATTCTTTTATCGGGGATTATATAAACGGCCCTTAAATTGTTGATACTAATGTGCACCTCCAGCAAAAGGAACATGCCACAGATGTCTTACACTCCGGCCAGATGGTGACTATTAAATCACTTTTATCTTATGTTTCACTGATGTAAACCTGAAAGTTAAAATATGTTTTTGCATTGAATATTACAGCATGACACAGATGGTGGAAGCCTTCTTTATGGTAACATAATATAACCATAAAAATAAAAGACAAAATGTGATAGTATTTAATATGCTTGTTGTATTAGAAAATGTTTGAAAACTGAAGACATATGGCTCAGTGAATATGTATGCCCAGTAACTACCCGCTTCATTTTCATATTGCATCCATATGCCAATCAAATATTTGGACTAGTAATAATACATTTATGTGTATGGACTAGTAACCATAAATGTTCTTTATACAGCTAACTACAGTAATGTTAAAGAGATTGAGCAGATAGACATGGCAATGTAGAATTGGCTAAAGAGGTCTCCTCTGAAACGCATTTGATTCAATGATACATTGATGACATTATTTTCACGTATGTCATTGGTAAGCTAACCATGCTTGATAATAGGGATGGTCCGAACCTGCTGAGGTTCTGGTTCGTACGAACCTGAACCTCGGCAGGTTCGGACCATCCCTACTTGGTAGTATACATGTATTGTATGTTCTAATAGAGCAAAATGCTTGCAGGTTATTTGATGGTACTTCTCCAATAAAGTATAAACCTGAGACTCATAAACAATGGTTAAAGAGGTTGTCTTGTTTGCAACCCCATCATATTAGGGTATACAAAGTAAATAGAAGGTGGAACCTTCAAACCATGACTACATGACTCGAAGAGGAGAAAAGCAAAAAAAAAAAATCTCATTCTGAAGGACCGGGCAATGGACAACCTATTGATTTCTAGTGTGAAATCAACAGTCTCATTTCAGCTTAGGCCATTCTCTCCTCCAAGGGGTTTACCTCTATTTGAAACCTAATGAATTGACATCTTTCAAGCTGCAGACATGTTAGATGACATTATTATGGTGACTGACAAGATGGCCTGTGCCCAGCTCTTGTATCACAGCTGGAGTTTTAAAACTTTTAGTCAAAGACAGGCCTAAGACCATGGGATGAGCTAGAGGAGCTAGTGGCTGGGCGAAGTTTAGTCTTGGCCTTTAGGCTATGTTCCCACACAGTATTTTTGCTCAGTATTTTGCAATCAAAACCAGGAGTGGATTGGGTGGATGGCTTTCATTTAAAGGCAAATATTTGCTGTAATTTTAAAACAATGGCTGTTGTTTTGAAGTAATGGCTCTTATTTGTCATTAAATGGTGGCTATCCACTAAATTTCCACAGTGTGTGAACAATTTCTGACTTTTCAATCCACTCTTGGTTTTAGTTGCAAAATACTGAACAAAATACTGAGCAAAAATACTGATTGGGAACATAGCCTTTATAACTGTTTTTTCCTGCGTATAAGACTGCTTTTTAACCCAGGAAAATCTTTTCAAAAGTCAGGGTTCGTGTTATACGCCAGGGTTCGTGTTATACGCCAGGCATCGTCCTATAGAGCAGGTGCTGAAAAACATCGGAACCAGACTGGAGATACTGTGTTTGCTGCATACGGTGGCGGGAGGTCAAAAACAGGGTATGGAAAAAAGAAATATGGTAGAGTAGCGCTGTGCCCAGAAAAACACGCCTCTTTCACCCGTCTGGCCCGCCCTTGTATTCTACCGGTATTACTGAACATCCTTCTCTGCTTCTCAGATCTCGCTGCTGTCTGATGTTTTTTCATTCATTTTATTTGGTGTGCGTTAGAAGAGAGGTAGTCTTATATGATGAGTATATCCCAAACTATATTTTAACTGGAAAATTTGGGGTGTCGTTGTATGCGCCCAGTCTTCCTGTGCACAGGAAAATATGCTACATTAAACTTCAACAGACTGCACAGGACTAGGACATCTGTGTTATGTTCCTTTTACATGGAGTGATTATCGCTTAAATCTGTGCGACAGCGATCGCATTTGAGCAATTATCTGCTTGTGTAAATACAGCTAACGATCAAGCGACAAGTGAGAAAATCATTAATCGTAAACTTTCAACATGTTCTCAAATTGTCACTGGTGGCTCGCTAATAATTTGCAGGTCGCTTTGTCTAAACAGTCTTTCGCAGATTTGCCCTGTTTTTGTTGGTTGACCTATCGTAAAAATCGTAAAAAGATTTTTTTTTAATAATTTATATCTTTGTCTAAACCAAATCATTGCTTCAAAATTGTTAAACGATTGATCGAGAGATTTATCGCTCCCTGTAAAAGAGCCATTACAGCTGGGCTCCATTAAAGTAAATGGAGCTGCCCATACACATGTAGGCACATGCTGTATACTTAATTTCCCTTTATGATTCAAACCTATTTTTGCCGTTAAGTGCATTTTGAAAAAAAAAAACCTGCATGTCTAAGGTAACCTAAGAATAGGTCCGGTTACTACAGACAAACAAAGACCGTTTTGGCCTTGTTTTCAAGAACCATTTTATGCTAATCCTGTTCAATCCTCTTAAAGAGGTTTTCCAGGAAAAAAAAACTATTGATAGCCTATCAATAATTGATTGGTGGGTTCCTGACCCCCTGCACCCTGACAATCAACTATTCAGCACATCTGAATAAAAAGCAAAGGCTCTGGTAATCCAGCACCAAGTAATCCACAGCCAACTGCTTCCGGCCCCGTTCTCAGTGTAGTGCAGGCACCGGACAACTGATCGGCATGGGCTTGGAGTGTCAGAAATTTTAACATTTAAGATAACATTTTTATTTTTCCATTGACAGTCATAAAGGGGTTATTTTTTTACCAATCAAGTTGTACTTTTTTACTAGCACCTTTTTTTTTTACCATAGAATATTTTACAAGATTTTTTTTCTGACATGCTAAATTTATTCTTCATAGCAGTCTAATGATACAAACGTAAAGCTTTTTTTCAAATCTGTGCATTGTTAGATTATGACCCCTATAACATTTTTTATTCTCAATCTATCAATCTGTGTGAGAGCTTATATGTTTGTGCCATGATCTGCAGTTTTAGTTTGTGACCCATTTATCCATTTTATCTGCAATTTGATGTGACCAAAAATAAAGCAGTTTTGGTAATTTTTGTGCTTAAAGGGGTTGTCCAGCGAAAATTTTTTTATTTCAAATCAACTGGTGTAAGGTATATAGATTTGTAATTTACTTCTATTTAAAAATCTCAAGTCTTCTCATACTTATCAGCTACTTAATGTCCTGCAGGAAGTGTTGTTTTATTTACATTCAGACACAGCGCTCTCCGCTGCCATCTCTTTCCATGTCAGGAACTGTCCAGAGCAGTAGCAAATGCCCATAGAAAACCTCTACTGCTCAGGACAGTTCCTGTCTCGGCCAGAGATGTCAGCAGAGAGCACTGTGTCTGAATGTAAATAAAACAACACTTCTTGCAGGACATTTAGTAGCTGATTAGTGTGAGAAGACTTGAGATTTTTAAATAGAAGTAAATTACAAATCTATATAACTTTCTGACACCAGTTGATTTGAAAGGAAAAAAAATTCGCTGGTCAACTCCTTTAAGCCATTGACCTTGCGGGATCATGAATGTTACAATGTAATGGTCTGGACAATTGCACACGTGGCAAACTCCTTCAATATACCCATGCCATACATGTATGCATGGGTCAAGAAGGGGTAATACACTACTAGACTCCCCTAAAACATATTAGCTATGAAGTAAGTAAAGTGGTTTCAAATTATGCTGATTTATACTGTCAGGCTGGGTTCACACTATGTATATTTCAGGCAGTATTTGGTCCTCATGTCAGGTCCTCATAGCAACCAAAACCAGGAGTGGATTGAAAACACAGAAAGGATCTGTTCACACAATGTTGAAATTGAGTGGATGGCCGCCATATAACAGTAAATAACTGCCATTATTTCAATACCACAGCCGTTGTTTTAAAATAACAGCAAATATTTGCCATTAAATGACGGCCATCCACTCAATTACAACATTATGTGAACAGAGCCTTTCTGTGTTTTCAATCCACTCCTGGTTTTGGTTGCTATACAGCCTCACAAATACAGCCTCAAATATACATAGTGTGAACCCAGCCTCATAGGAATCTGCGCAGAGACGTTACTGCAGATTCTGCCGCTCCCCCACCCCACGCTCTCCCGTTCGCATTTCCGCCCGTACCATAGATTCCATTCGCATTTCTGCCCGTACCATAGACTCCATTCTATGCTCGGATAGATTCTGCTGTTTGCCCAAAGCGTCTATGCGTGGATTCTTCAGTGTGAATGCACCCTAAGTCACAGAAAATCCAGTAGCAGTGTTAACTCTGAGGTCGCAAAAAGCATCACAGGCAAAGCAGGTGTAGCTAAACAACCCTAAATAGACCAGTGTTCAGACAGGGTTCAAGACACTGCACAATATGCAATACATATACAGCACGAGCCGAGGGGCGCACAGAGTTCAGCACAGACACAGACATGACATATATCTTATAAATAGGGCCTAAGTTCGGTCCAAAATATTTTTTTATATAATTTTATAGTCTTCAGGTGCCCAGAACAGTGTTTTTATCATCTTGCTGCGATCTCCAGGATGTAGGGATTTTACTATCTGGTTGAATACCTATACTTTTCGTATAATTTGTGTTTTTCACTCTGTGTAATAGAAACAACGATCAGCCGATGACAACAATCATCAGCTACTCTTGTCTTTTGGTCCTCACCTACAATAATCGGCCTCCGACCGCCCATCACTAAGTGTAATAGCAATGACTGTGTAAAAGAAAATAATCAACTGTTTACATACCTCTACATGCTCCCCGATGTTCTTCTTTCCTCTCCTTGCTTTGCAGAGCCGCCGATGTAGCTTCCAAGTGGGTCTCTGAGCTGACAGGCCGCTCAGCCAATCACTGGCCGCGGTGATCCCAGCCAGTGATTGTCAGAGCGGCCTGTTGGTTTAGAGACCTGCTCTGAAGCTACAGTGGCGGCTCCCGGAAGTGAGCAGAGGACCGAACAACACAGAGGACCGTGGAGATGTAATGTATGCAGTTTAAGGGCAAGGTCTGCATGGACATCGCTAACGACATTGCTAAACAATTATCGAGCCGCGTAATAGGCTCAGTAAGCAAGTGCTGATCTAGCAGATTGGCGTTTGCTTACAGGAGGCATCTGGCCATCTAGCCCTAGCCCTGGCCCTTAGACTACACAGCTGACTTTACAATAAAGTGACAATTAAGAGAAAGGTACAGATAGTCAACACGTTAAACCCCGAAATCTCAGGAACAGGAGGGCATAGCAAGAGAATAAAAAAATTATTATTATTATTATTATTATTATTATTATTAACTACATATACAGTGGTGCCTTGGATTACGAGCATAATTCGTTCCAGGGCTATGCTTGTAATCCAAATCCACTCTTAAACCAAAGCAAATTTTCCCATAAAAAATCATAGAAATGCAGACAATTGGTTCCACACCCCAAAATTAATGATTTATTATTCTGCATAACATGTAAAACAGATGAAACAAACATTCAGAAATGGCAGAATATGTGATATTATAAGTCACTGTACAGTAATGGAGAGGATGGGAAACACAAGGGCTGACAGAGACTGCAGGGAGCATAAAGGAATGAGCAGGGAAGATGAATGCAGAACTTTATGTCCAGGGAGAGAGGGGTTACAGCCATGGAGAGATTACCCCCACAGTCCGGTCCCCTGATGTAAGCCCCAGCCTGAAGTCGATCTGCTTGGATTTGAAAGGTGAGGGAGACTTCCTGGGTCAGAGTACAGTGCTGTAGACCACGCTATGCAGACCATGCCCCTCCTCCACTCGCCCTCCCACCCAGTACAGGGAGCTCTTAAACCAAAGCAATGCTCTTAAACCAAGTCACAATTTTGAAAAACTGTGAGCTCTTAAACCAAAACGCTCTTAATCCAAGTTACTCTTAAACCAAGGTACCACTGTATGTGTATATAAATATATATTATTTTCTTTCTATTTTTTTTGTGACTAAGCACAGGTCCCCTTTAAGTCACCCAAGCACGTGTTAGTAATGCCTTAAAATAAAATTTTCATAGTTAATTACTTCTATTAAATATATCAAGAAGAAAAAATGAACATCTCAGAGCAATAACAATCTACCAAGAGAATTTAAACTGGCATTAACGAAAAGACTACCATGAATATCTTGTCAAATGAAATTTATGATCATCTTAGGAAAAATGATTGCAGGTGACATTTGTGGCATATCAGAACATTAATATGAAGTTACGACCTTTGGAAATCTGCATCACATAAAACATATACTTAAAGTAGAGAACGGTTAAAGACTTCTGAAGACAGTGAGAGTCTTGTGTAATTATTCCTATAAATCTTTTTTTTTAAATTAGAACAAAAATTCTGAAAAAAATTTTCTGGCACTAGATGGAGGGGCAACCAGCACACTCTGTAGAAATACTGTACATGCATGCATTCTTAGGGGGTCCTATTATAAGCAAACCCCTAAAATGTTGTTGTTTTTGTTATTTGGGTTTTTACTGAACATACTGAATTCCACTGCAGGTCTCATCGCCTTAAATTACATGTAGAGATGTGTACACCTTAGAAGTGATCGGTAAAGTCATAATAGTGCTGTCTGTGATAAGATGCCTTCCGCACATGAAATGGAAAACGTTTACATTTTTGTTAGAAGGGACCCCTAGAAATGAGCATATTTATTATTCCTGGGGTCTCTAGTGATCAACTGTAATCTAATAAGGAACTTAACGTTCAATCCCCTCCATTCAATCCCCTCATCGGCTGATCGCCCATCTCCCTATATAAACAGGGGCTGTGCATCCGATAGCGATGTAATGCTACATGTAGAGATGAGCGAATCTTAATAAATTTCATTAAAACAATCAAAACTATAGTAGCTACAATATTGGGACTGTTACGGAAGAATAAATTTGTTAAAGCATGCTGTTGTAAATGAGTGAAAAATCAGAAAATCACAATTAAAAAAAAAGGTCAATCAGCCAGTTAATCATTCAATTTCCGCCATTCCTCTACTCTCTGTCCCTATATCACTCTGTTAGTCTCTCCCTGCTCTGCTCTAATTGCCTGCTGCCATCCTGCTTTCTCCTCCACACAAAGCCGACTGGCCACCTCCATTAATGAACCTCATTATATAGAGGGGGAGGGGAAGGTGCTGACATCACCCACAATCAGCCCTCCTATCCTGTCCTCTCCATCCCTAAATCGTTCTGTTAGTCTCTCCCTGCTCTGCTCTAACTGCCTGCTGCCATCCTGCTCTTTCCTCCACACTCAGCCGAGTGGCCATCTCCGTTATCGAACCTCCTTATATAGAAGGGGAGGTGATGACATCGCAGGGGGACCTGCAGCTGATTGGATGGGCGCTAGAGAATATGGTTAATCCCTTTCTCCCGCCCAGTGATACTCCAGACATTTTTTTGTGAATTTTCTTAACGAATTCGAGTGAATTTGCTTCGCAGAATGAAGCAAATTGACAGCGTGATTCATTCACAGCGAATCTTGATTTGCCAGATTTGCTTTGCCCATCTCTAGCTAGCCCACACAAATGATACAGGGATTGTTTGGGCGGCTTGGCCACTCGATTAATTGTGACATGTAAAGGCACCACAAGAGAGTGCTGATTTCGCTGATTGGTGCTTGTCTGCAGATACGGATCGCTAGAGATTGTTCAGTGTAAAAGCACCTTTAGAATATGTTCATTTAGTTTTTTTTTTATTATGTCATTACTGAGTTAATATGCCTCCACTGATTAAACTATTGACACTATATGCTCTTTGACACAATGCATTATTATTCTACCAGTCAACTTAATTCTCACCAGATCTATTAGTCTGAAGGGAGAAAAGTGTGTGCAATCTCTACATGCACCAGTGTATTGACCACTGAAGTAGTGATTGCCATGTCATTTGGTCCTTCATTTGACATGAAACTACATTCATTGCTCCATGCCCTGTCAATCACAGTGCCACATTAACTGTATGCATTTCTGACCAGGAGCACACCTGGCAGTACTCATCTGGATGCTAATCAACACATGTGGAATTTCAGACAGTTTCTGGATGGGCGTCCGGAGCTGTCTAGAATTTCAGATAGTCCCATAGATGAGGTCATCTATGCCAAATTTAGGACAGGTGAAAACATGTCCTGACCTATTTTTTGGAAACCACACGCTTTGGGGAAAAAACTGAAGGGTGTCCATGCCCAATCTAAGCCTATGGGTCCAGAAATTTATTAAATTTAACAGATGTGTGCCTTACTAAACAGTACTTTGCTTTATTAGCACAGCTGGGGCTGTCAGATACCGTTTATTAAATACATTCTAATAATATATACTCTGAAATTTTTTGTCTTCATATTTTAGTAAAAGCCACAGAGTTATCAAAGGGTGTAAAAAAAAAGAAACTGGTGTAAACTGCCCATAGCAACCAATCACAGATGAGCTTTTATTTTACTAGAGTTGAGAACTGAGTTGTGATTGGTTGCTATGAGCAGTTTACACCAGTTTCTGTTTCATACATTTTACAAACCACATCATGTCAATTATTTCTGGCTGTTGTCCATAGACTTCAATGCAACTTGCATTTAAAACAGCGGCTGTTGTTTAATACTTAAAACAACGGCAGATGTTTTGAGTGCCACATAACGCCCGGTATTTATACAGCATGTGAACATAGGCTTAACGTGTCACTGTCGTTATAACTTTCAAAATCTAAATCAACAGTAGATGTGAAATAAAGCAAGTTTGCAACTTACATTCATTATTTTTTTGTTGTTGTTATCATGCTGTACAAACAAAGCTGTACTTACCAGAAATCCAGGTCCAGTCTCCTGAAGGTAGATTTTTAGACTTGTGCTGGTTAAAAAAAAAAGAGACTAAACACAGGAATTCCGGCCAGTAAAGAGAGTCACGGCCCAATGTGTCGTCAGTCACATGACTGCCTTCTCTCTGTGAGTGATCAGATGGCCTGGGATACACAGGACTTCCTGTTTTCTGACTCTTTGAGAAAAAAAAGAGTCAGAAAACAGGAAGTGCCGTGTTCTCCATGATGACTAAAAAAAAAAAATGAATGTAAATTGCAAACTTGCTTTATATCACATCTACTGTGGATTTAGATTTTGGAAGTTGTAATGACAGCGACACTTTAAACTGGACTCAAAACGTAGGGCAATAAAACCAGCTTTCCTACTAAGTATTCAGAGTTGTAATCCAGTACTGTAAATCCAACTGCGTGTAGCATGCTTATTATCTTCAAATATATAGTATATACAGGATCTATTTTTGGATTTTTTTGTGAATTTATTGTGCACCAAGGCATTGAGTCACAGGTGGCATCCCTTGTCTTCTTTATTGAGATGGTGGGATCCCCCTTATCTTTTGTATTATTATCCTCAAGTAGGCACATGGGCAGAGGCATGGCTGTAGCTAGTCACAGCTCCCTGTCTGTGATAACGCTCCGCAGGCATGATTGACAGACAAAGAGGCTTCAGTGTCCCTGCAGGGTGTGACATGGTAGTATCTCTGCCTGTCAATCACGCCTGCAGAGTATGATTACGAGCAAAGAGCTTCTGTGGTATCTCCACCCCATGCATACTAGCAAATAGCAAATTTCTCCAATTTATTGGATTGAAAACCTGGTAGGGACGCTGGTTTTATGGTCCATAACCTGCTCTGAGCATTTTGAGGCTATGTTCACACAATGGGGGAGATTTATCAAACATGGTGTAAAGTGAAACTGGCTCAGTTGCCCCTAGCAACCATTCAGATTCCACCTTTCATTTTCCAAAGAGTCTGTGAGGAATAAAAGGTGGAATCTGATTGGTTTCTAGGGGCAACTGAGCCAGTTTCACTTTACACCATGTTTGATAAATCTCCCCCAATGTCATGGCCGCCAAAAATTACCAATATTTGTAGCTGTCATTATTAAAACACGGCCCTCGTTTGCCATCCAAAACCACAATCACAGAACAAAACCTAAATTTGTGAAATCCAACCAGTCAAAAAATTGTTCACTCACAATAATGTGATCTTCTCACATACATGTATTATATATCAGATTATTTAAACATAATAATGCATAATCAATGAAATATGGGCTGTTGTATAAAGAATACGAGAAACGGACTGTTATTCTCGTATAGGAAGAATACCCTATTTGTGTCTGCATTTAAAATATACAGCAGAATAAATTTCGTATTTCCAAGTAACGTCTAAAGAGATGACGATGGTCAGATTTCAGACAATGTAATAAAGTGTAATTTTACCGTTGAAATCATAACATTTGATTAAATGTTCTGCTTCCACTAACTGGTAAATGGCATGACTCTCCATGATGCCTATTTTCCTACAAATGGAAATGATTAGGGCCTCATTTTGCACCACTCTCTCTCTATTTGGAGTGACATGTCAGGCTAGCATACTGGTTATCCTAATAGTCAAACGGCTACATGGAAGTCATGCCCCGCGGCACCCGGCAGCGTATAATTTGCTGGAAAGATAATAATGAAGATGAAAATTAAACTGTAATGAAGAAGAACATACTGTGCCTTTATTCTTGTTCTACATTTGACAATTTGCTACCTTAGTTGAAAAGGAGAAGATGTGGCCATTTAAAACACCAATTCGGCAAATATTACTGTAAAATAGGAATTATCTGCCTCAATTATACATTGTGGTTTAAGAGCTTAGAGGGTAATACTTTGTAAAGTCTGTTATTCTGCAATGCGTGGGCTAATGTCATAAACAGGAATCTAATCCTATCTATAATTAGAGAACACAATATAAAAATTGTAATTGCCCCCCCCCCCCCCCGCCATCCCTTTATATAACTCTGTGCAGTCTGTTCCCCATTTTAGTTACCTGTGTCCCTGTGCAGTATGAGTTATCCTATACTCTATTCCTCTATCTATTTAGTACCTGTTATTAGGTACCTTATCCGCTTGGTCATCTTCAACAGTCCACTAACAAATACACCTCTATGCAAAAGGAGCCCACTCATTTTTCATCATCTGAGGTTACCGAAGAGCCACACTACCTATGTACCTGTGCAAGGGACATGATGGGTCCCAACTTGAGATGAGTGAATCATTCAAAAATTCAATTCGCAATGATCACGAGTTTTTACTGATAAATTCGCAAACTGCGTGAATTGAACTCAGCAAATATATACATTCCAGTCCACAATCCCCCGGTGTCCTCTTCTGTGTCTTCAGCTGCACGCTTAGGGTGCTATTACATGGGCCGATCAATACTGTAAACGAGCACCGATCTGCTAGATCGGCGCTTGTTAACTGGGCCTATTACATGGCCCGATTATCATTTAGCAAGGGCTGCAGGGACATCATTAGCAATGTCTGTGCAGCCTTTACCTAAACAGTTTTTACATTACCTATCCACATTCCCAGTCTCCTGCTGCGGGAGCGCCGCGGCCAGTGATTGAGCGAGCGGCCTGTCAGCTCTGACGGGCTGCTCAGAAGCTGCGGCATGTGGGACCAGGGAGGGAGCGTGCAGAACACAGGAGAAGACCGGAAACGTGTATAGGTAATGTAAAAACTGTTTGTTGAATCATCAGCCACAGGCCATGCATTGCTAATACACGTAGCCATGCACGGTCGGCACCCAATGATTTTAGGCCAGGGCCTAAAGAAACAATCAGCCCACTGATCATTGTCTCTATTACACGGAGCGATAATTGGCAGAATCAAAATGATGTAATAGGGCCCTTAGGCAATCAGTAAGCTGTCCGTTTTCAGTTAGCGACATTCCGCTCAGCCAATCACTAGTTGTGGCGCTGACCCTCAGTCAGTCAGTGATTGGCTTGGTGAGCTGCCACTCTTCGTTAAATGAATCAATGACTAACTGAAAACAGACAAAGGTTTATTGCATTATATAATGCCATTATATTTACATACCACATTGCCCAGATACATCCTTTACATACACTTGGCCAATTATACATAAATTTATTCAATATACCACGACAGAATCTTTATCTATAATACAAATACTTACTTTACTTAAAGAGACTCTGTAAGTAGGTTTATGCTGTCCTATAGTCCTAGCATAAAGTGGTGATAGAGAAACTGAACAGAATGATGTATCACTTACATTGTTCTGTGCAGCTGATCCAGAGATATCCTCCTGAACAACATGGACAATAACTAGTCCTCTTCATTATGTGCATGAGCCCAGTAGTCCTGGATATTCATAAGAAGCAGAAAACTCCGCCCATCAGCTGCTGATTGGCAGTTATCTATCCATGCTGTGCCTAGGCAGCCAACTGTCATTTAGCAGTTGGAGGGCGGGGGAGAGGTGTGGCAAGAATCCTATTCTCCTGCATATTAGGAGAACGACTGAACAGCAGGATGTAAGTAATACACTGATCTGTTCAGCATTTCTGTCACTAGTTTATGCTGCCCTCATTTAAGGCAGAATAAACCTAGTGACAGATTCCCTTTAAACTGGCATCAGAATCACAATGCATTACGTTGCCCCTGGTACACCAGTTCTCGCTCTTCAGACATCGCTCTACACAACATGTCCAATGTGACGCGGAACAAATGCTTTCACTTCTCTTTTGCATCAAGTTGAGTTGCACTGGAAAACCCCATTAATGCTATGTTCCCACAATGTCTATTTTAGCCATTGTACAGCTGTCTTTTTGAACGGCGTCATATTAAAACAAAAACACAGCTTTAGGCTATGTTCACACTACATATATGTCCGGCCGCATTTTTTACGCGGCCGGACATATACGCGTGAAACTCCGGCCAGGGATTTACGTAAGTTGCGGACGGCTACGTACGGTCCGCGAACTTACGCCCGTAGTCTATTTACGCTTCCCGAGCGGCGTACGTAGCGATCTGACAGCGGTCTTTTACTGGCATATCTTCGGCTAGCCCCGGATACCCCACAGAACCTTTTGGATCGGCAAATCAAAGTGCAAAAATGAAGAAATCACCACTCCGTACGGGACCGCATGTTACGCTACGGGCGTAAGTTACAGCATTTCCGTCCCAAAACAATGGTCTGGTTCATTTTTTCCGGGCGTAAGTTCTTACGTAGTGTGAACTGTGCAGACGTAGATCGTATACTTTCCATTGTACGCAAACTACGTAAATCTCTGGCCGCTTATTCACGGAACGCGCTACGGCCGGAAACTTACGTAGTGTGAACATAGCCTAAAACTGTGTGAAACCAGCAGCGATGCTACATTGTGTATCTCGGCTTAAATCCTCACGGAACAGTTCATATGAATGAAATTGACATTAGAGCGTCTTGCTATCTCATGCTCCTTTCTTAGATATGAATTTGACCCTCTTATGGACACTCTTACAGACACTATCTGACCTATTTATAGTATTTGCTAGCGAGTAAATAAATGTTACACAAATAGACAGCTACCACCCACCAACATGACCCATTTCATCAGGACACAATGTTCTCCAGCTTTGCATGACATTCATTTTCCAGATTGAGGACACTGAGCACGAATGTTATGTATAATCAGCCAGGGCACATTGATCTCAGTAATTAATTGTGTTTATTAATGACCATTGTTACTATTAAAGGGGTACTCCGGCAATTTTTTCATTCTTTCAAATCAACTGGTGATGGAAAAATATATACATTTGTAATTTATTTCTATTCAAAAACCTCCAGTCTTCTAGCACTTATCACCTGCTGTATATCCTGCAGGAAGTGATTATTCTGTCCAGTCTGAGAGATTGCTCTCTGCTGCCACCTCTGTTCATGTCAGGAACTGTCCAGAGCAGTAGTAAATCCCCATAGAAAACGTCTCCTGCTCTGGGCACTTCCCATCATGGACAGAGGTGGCAGCAGAGAGCACTGTGTCAGATTGGAAGGGATACACCACTTCCTGCATGGCATACAGCAGCTGATAAGTACTGGAGGACTTGAGATTTTTAAGCAGAAGTAAATTACAAATCTATATAACTTTCTGACACCAGCTGATTTGAAAGAAAAAAAAAACTACTGGAGTACCCCTTTATTGCTATGCATATACATACATCTGTCTTTTAATTGCTTGTAAAATAATCTACTTTGGTTTATGTGGTACAAAATCTGCAATCATGGCGACTCCAACAGTTCAACATTCAAAGTGGCAGTACCTGAATATTACAAAACCTTGTTTGTTGGATTTGACTTTCTGTCCTACGGTTGTCTTTACGAGACATAAATACGTCCTTATTATACAAATGACTGCATACTACGGTCGTCTTGTTGCCTCAAAATTGTGGCCGTCCAAAAAGACGATCGTAAAATGTCAGATAAAAGACGTCGTAAGAACATGGCCAAAAGTTATAGGCTATGATCCCACAATGGGAAAATAACATTATAGCCATCCTTCTGACCATTATTTGCAGTTGACATTACCAATATATACCGTCTTTTGCCGATAAAGTGACGGCTAGCCCAAAAGACGGCAGTCAGTTTCCTCTTATGGGAACATAGCCATAAACTGCACTTTTGAACTATAGTGAATAAAGCTTACCTGGGGATATGGGGATGTCCTAGCTTTTGACTTTGTAGTAGGCATACGTGATTTATTACTCTTCCGACTGTCATTTATGGCTGGAGTAGAACTTGCATAAGCGAATGTTGGTTTTGTTGTGACTTGATCCAACGAGAGCTGAAGACCTTTGTATTCTGTATCACTGTTTAAGAAATGAATACATATACTAAGTTTATATCATATCATGCAGAAACAAATATGTAGATGTGTTTACAAGTGTACGTCTAATTGTCTTCAAGGTGATATTACCTTGGATACAAATATGGTAATTGGACAACAATTTATATGATTCTAAACAAAAAAAAAAAAAAAACATACGTGGCAGGATTCAGGCTGCTCTGAAACCAAACATTTTTGCCTTCATTTTTCATTTATTTCCCTTATTTATTATATACTAGAAAATGTACCCGGCGCTGCCCGGGTATAAAGTGTCAGTGTGTTAATTAGATTTGTTCTAAGGTGCCCAGGAGGCCAAGCTAAAGGTATTGTTTCATCTGAGTTAATCAGTGAAATTAGTGTATACCTGTAGTGCATAGTTGGAGGGGTTCTGTATACCCACAATGTATAGTTTTTAGGGGTCTCGCATATCTGTAGTGCATAGTTGGGGGGGCTGTATACCTATAGTGTATAGTTGGGGGGTCCTGTATACCTGTAATGTGTAGTTGGGGGGCTGTATACCTGTAGTGTATAGTTGAGGGAGGTCCTGTATACCTGTACTGTATAGTTCGGGGGTCCTGTATACCTGTAGTATATAGTTGGTGCTGTATACCTGTAATGTATAGTTGGTGGAAGTCTTGTATACCTGTAGTTTATAGTTTGAGGGTCCTGGATACCTGTAGTGTATAATTGGTGGAGGTCTTGTATACCTGTAGTATATAGTTCGGGGGTCCTGTATACCTGTAGTGCATAGTTTGAAGGTCCTGTATAACTGTAGTATAGAGTTGGTGGAGGTTCTGTATGCCTGAAGTGTATAGTTTGGGGTCCTATATACCTGTAGTATATAGTTGGTGGAGGTCCTGTATACCTGTAGTATATAGCTTTGGGGTCCTGTATACCTGTAGTATAGAGTTCATGAAGGTGCTGTATACCTGTAGTATATAGTTGGTGGAGTTCCTGTATACCTGTAGGGTATAGTTTTGGGGTCCTGTATACCTGTAGTGTATAGTTTGGTGTCCTGTATACCTGTAGTGTAAAGTTTGGAGTCCTGTATACCTGTAGTATATAGTTGTTGGAGGTCCCGTGCACCTGTAGTGTATAGTTTTGGGGTCCTGTATACCTGTAGTGTCCTGTATACCTGCAGGGTCGTATTTACCATTAGGCACCCATGGTCTGGTGCGTAGCGTAGCACCTTGCAGAGGGGCAGTACCCTCCCAATCAGACTTGCCAGAAAATCTGGTGTCTTTTCGAGGGGGGTATGGCGGTATTGGTCAGGTCTGGTATAGCGGTGTTATCCAGTCACAGTATGGTGGTATTGATCAGGTCTGGTATGGCAGTGTTATTTAGTCACAGTGTGTCGGTATTGGTCATGTCTGGTATGGCAGTGTTATCCAGTCACAGTATGGCGGTATTGGTCAGGTCTGGTGTGGCGGTGTTCTCCAGTCACAATGTGGCGGTATTGGTCAGGTCTGGTATAGTGGTGTTATCCAGTCACAGTATGGCGGTATTGGTCAGGTGTGGTATGACAGTGTTATCCAGTTACAGTATGGCGGTATTGGTCAGGTCTGGTATAGCAGTTATTTCCAGTCATAGTATGGTGGTATTGGTCAGGTGTGTTGTGACAGTGTTACCCAGTCACAGTATGGTAGTATTGGTCAGGTCTGGTGTGGTGGTGTTATCCAGTCATGGTATGGTGGTATTGGTCAGGTGTGAAAATGAAAGCAGTAATCCTATTGGTTGCTAAGGCTCCAACTGCCGTTTTCTCTGGGCAGCTGCAGCTAATTATATCACCTGTGTTTGCAGTGAGGAGATTTTCCCATTCATCTCTATGGGGCGCCACTCTTTCCCCTCCCCCTCCTCTCCTGTACATCTGGCGGGGACGGGACCTTCGCTAAAACCTTCCTGGGCACCCAATGTATCTGTGTGCCAAATTTGGGGTCAAACGGCTCAGGCGTTTGGAAGTCTATTTGGGACAGACAGACAGACTTTCATTTTTATGATATAGATAAATATATATATATATATATATATATATATATATATATATATATACATCCCTCTAGGCATACAAGAGTTGATTATATATCAAATGTATATGTACTAAGTAGTGATGAGTGAACATTTACAAACAAATAAGGAACGTTCAGTAGGAGTGTATGTTTTGGTCTACGCACATACGTACAGATTATCAGGTACAAAGTGTAAATTACACAGGTGGGTACAGATCGCCTAAATTTCGGTCTAGAGTTATGCACATGCATACAGATTATCAGGCGCGAAGTTAAATCACGCAGTTGCGTATGTTCGCAACTTCGAATGTGTTCCAAAATGATCGGTAAAACAATTCCGATCATCAAACACATTGTTAGTGATCTGCAAACACAAACAATTAGCGTCATGTTCGTATGAACATAAGGACATTTACGAATATGTAAGCACAGGGTATATTTACATCATCGTAATTGTAGCATATTTCTGTGCTTGTAGATGCAAAGGATTTCCATCAACTAGGTACAGTTCAAAAACTTTATTGAAGTTTAACATAAAATCCACAAATATAGACTGCTTACGCGTTTCGATCTTAATCATAGCATTTCTGTGCTTGTATTATTGGGGGAGATTTATCAAACATGGTGTAAAGTGAAACTGGCTCAGTTGCCCCTAGCAACCAATCAGATTCCACCTTTCATTTTCCAAAGAACCTGTGAGGAATGAAAGATGGCATCTGATTGGTTGCCGGGGGCAACTGAGCCAGTTTCACTTTACAACATGTTTGATAAATCTCCCCCATGAGAAAATGTATACACAGCAGGAAAAAAAAACATATACATGTATATCTAAGAAATAATAATTATTGTCTTCATTAGTTCTTCACACAAAAAAAATCAGTTTATCATGACATAAAAACAAGCACAAATAAGGTCAGACTTCAGTACAATGAATAACTGCTAAGAAGAGTATTGCATAAAAATAGTTCATATCCAACTGAACAAGTATAGCACTTAAACAATACTCCAGTGAGGGTATAAAAAAAAGTAAAAATGAGCAACCATCCAGCCAACAAAAATGAATGAATAAATAAAAAAATAAATACAATACAATACAAGCAAAAACCCAAAGTTAGGTCAATGAATGTAATACCAACTTTTGTAACATTGTAATCAAAATCCTAATGTTATTGATCATCGCTTCAGAACATTCCTCCTAGACTATTGTTTTCAGCTTCTGTGACAAGAAGTAGCTCTAAAATTGCCGCCATTGTTGGCCACATTTACTGCCATTGGGCTGTTTTTACTTCCACCCAATCATGCCTTGAACTTTCTTCCCTTTCTTAGCCCTGTCTTACAGTGTGACTCTATGTGTGATCCTATGTGCCTCCAAAGACACAAGCAATTTCCAATTGCTGCACAATGGCACTGCTGTTGCGGAGCAGAATGTTGATTCCGGCAGGGCCTAATGAGTGTACATCAGCAACAGCTGATGCCCTAGTTGGTCTAGTTGGGGAGGGGGGACAGCTCGTTGCCTAGGTTACCGACCACTGCTCTTTACTCACTCTTCACTGAGCGCTGTCCGGAACCTGGGGAAGCGCACCTCAGCTGGTGAGTAAACTTCTGTGTCTCCCATTCAGATCACAGACGGCTCCTGGCTTTTTGCCAGTTTTTCAGCATACTGAGGGTATGGCAAACTGTTGTATTTTTTCTACCATAGACTTCAATGGGATTGTTTTGGATGTCTCAAAAATGCCATTGCTGTACATATGAACTTTTTTTTGCTGTTTTTGTCACCTTTTTTGATTTAGCAGCTAGGTCATGTGATGGCAGAGGGGCTCCGGGCATCCTGATGGCCTGCTCAGCCAATCAGTGTCTGTGGTGGGGCAGTGCACTGGCTGGCTGAGCAGGACATCAAGATGCCGGGAGCCTGCGAAGCAAGCAGGAGCGTGGACCAGTAATGTATGCAACGGCCCAGCTCGGGTAAATGGGGGGGGGGGCACTTACAAGCAGTGGGATGAAAATTCTGCTGCAAGTATGTAGTCCTATTCCAAATGACATTTATAGGGGTACTCCGTCCTGGCCGTATTTTTCAGATATTGCCGGGGAGGGGGTGGTTATAGATGCAGCAGGTCACTTACCTCCCCGTTTCCAGCACCGATTCCCAGATCGCGGCGCCCCGTACCTCTGTCCCTCGGCCGCTTCCTGGTCTCAGCTGCCACACGCGACGTGACATCTCCAGGCAGCTCAGCCATTTAGCCATCTACCAAATGGCTGAGCTGCCTGGAGACGTCACGTCTCATGCGGCAACTCAGACCAGGAAGCAGCCGCGGGACGGGGGTACAAGGCGCCGCGTTCTGGGACCCGGCACTGGAACCGGGGAGGTATGTGACCTCCGGCATCCATAACCACACCCTCCCCGGCCATATCTGAAAAATACGGCCGGGCTGGAGTATCCCTTTAAGGCATCCGCAGTGGATTTTGCGTGAAATCAGCTGTGGATCAGATGTGTCTGAACCCACCCTCACACATAGAGTCAAAAATGCAATTGCTAGAAAAAAACGCATTGTCATTTTTTAATGTTTTTGGTTTTTTTTGGCCAGACAAAAAATGTGAGGGCCCCCTTAAGACGTGTCCTCAACTCAATGTCTAACTGACAACGACAGTTCTTACCCACACCCCTCCCACACATACGGATAATATATTCCTAAAATTCCCAGCATTGCTTTTTTGCCAACATTCATTAATATTTTTTTTATAACACAAATGTTGTACAACACATATACTTGATTAAATCTCATCTGCAGCCAGTCCTAATGTTTTGTGCAAACAGTTGATTCATGTCTCTGATAGAATACATTTCTTAGACAGCTCCCTTAATTACTTTCATTTATTTCTAATCTACTTAATGCCTTAGTACAGTAATGCCTGACTAAATATGCATTATGCTCTTTTATTTAAACTCCTAAAACAATTTTCCGATATGCCAAACGCAAACAGTTCCTCTACACACAGTGAGTCACAGCGCCGCGAATGAGAGCACAGATGTCTAAAATTTATTTCCGATTTAGAAGTAAACACAAATTTTATACAAATTTACAAACATTTATTTGTCGGAGTTTCGGCGGACGTAATACCTGCCGGTGTGAATTGTTTGCTTGATTGTGACTTATTGATGGTAATGTTTTAGATTTGATTCTGTCTTCTGTTGATTTATAGGAAAGTTTAAAAAGACCTTGCTGAATATGTATAGATAAAAACAGAACACTCTTTTATGTTAATAGATATAAATAGACAGTAGTTCTTTCAACTGCCAAATACATAGGAAGGGGGGGGGGAATCCTTCTGTACATTTGTTAGAACTGCCGTTTGTGCTCCACAGCTGTACTTCTGACTACACAAAGCGGGTGACACCAACCGTTACAGCTGATAATCGCTTTGTGTAATAGAAGACAACGATCAGCCGACATGCTTGATGTCAGCCGATTGTTGTCTTTCAACACCAACGATCCTGATAGTAGCGATACGCTGCTGTCGCTCCGTGAAATAGCTATCTTCTATGGGCTGCTCGGATAATCTAGCAATCACCCAGGCTTATTTCCGTATTTGAGTTAGTGCACATGGTTGTCTATTGGGCTATTCACATGATCAGTAGATTACAAGGATGCAAACCCATGCTGAAAAAAAAGGGCATGTCCTAGTGTGGACCTAGATTTTTTTTTTTACGGCTCATAGAAATCAATGGAATCCGCCATTTTTATGGATTGTAGGATTATAATTGAAATGTAAGAATGTTGGAAAAAAAAAGATTTACGGAAATACGGATGGACTACGTAATTTTTAGCAGGTGGATAGTGGGAGGAATCTCCGGACTTAAAAAAAAATACTGAAAGTGTGCATGAGGCCTTTAATGTATAATTTAGATGAAAGTTTTTTAACAACATTCTATATTGAAATTGGTCATAAATAGGCATGGTCCGAATCGAGTTCGGCTCGGGTTCGTACGAACCCGAACCCTCGGTAATGATTCCCGCTGTCTGCTGGCTCCGTGGAGCGGGCGGATCCAGCGGGAGGACCGCCTGGAAAACTGGGATACAGCCATAGCCATAGGCTGTATCCCAGTTTTCCAGGCGGTCCTCCCGCTGTATCCACCCGCTCCACGGAGCGGGCAGACAGCTGGAATCTGCTGCCGAGCGTTCGGTTTCATACGAACCTGAACCTCGGCGGGTTCGGACCATCCATAGTCATAAAGTATTAAAAGAGAACAGAAAGTTAAAGGGGTACTCGAGCAGAAAAAAAAAGGTTCTATAAAAATCAACTGGTGTGAGAAAGTTACATAGATTTGTAAATGAGTTCTGTTTAAAAATGTTAATTCTTCCAGTACTTATCAGCTGATGTATGTCCTACAGGAAGTGGTGTAGTCTTTCCAGTCTCCAGTCTCCATTTGCCCTTTTCAAAGCCACTGCTGTGGCAAAACGTTAGGTGGGGGGAGATCTATTATTTTAAAATCCACTGCTAGCTGTCTATATACTGGTGTGAAACACTAACACCAGTTCAGATAGGGATAAAGAATATAGGTACCACACAGACCAGACAGTGATATACAATTTACTTAGCAGCAGCAGATAGGGTTTTTATTATAGATAGATGTTTTATTGTACTTGTTTGCATGGGGTACAAAGAGTGCATCTGGACCGGATAGCTCTGTGCTGCCACCCCCGTCCATGACAGGAGCTTTCCAAAGCAGGAACGATTTTTTATGGGAATTTGCTACAGTTCCTTTCATGGACAGAGGAGGCAGCAGAGAGACCTGTGTCAGACAGGAAAGAATACACCACTTCCTGAAATGTTTTTTCTTTTTTTTTTGTCCGGAGTACCCCTTTAACTTTCTGTAAACTTCCTGTTGTAAGGATTCCCTAGAACTATATTAAAATACAAACAAAATCCCTCCATAAAAATGAGTGATATTCACCAACTGGCCAATACCTAAGACATTCAGGCTTCTCGGGGCTTCACTACAGTCACACACTTTCCGTGCTGAGAGTTTTAGAATTTATTTGCCAATTTGTTACATTAGATCAACTAAATGTTGTTTCTCATATTCCACATCTCATTGCATTACGTTAGCTTTATCATTTCAAGCTCAAGTCATGTAGTAAATCTAGTGTCATATGATAACGGTGTATGAGCTCTTAATAATCAAGAAGGTATATATATATATAAACATACCAGGCACTGTAACTAAAGTGAAGACAACTTTATAGTCACTTTGCCTTTTTTATTACTGAATAACATTAATCAAGGAGTAACATGTCTGCCACTAGCATGCAAGTTCCAGTTCTCCACTAAGCACGCTTAGGGGCCTCGTTGTCGGCCGATTCGGCAGATTATCGCTCTGTGGAATAGAGACAACGGTCAGCCGATGATCGTGTTATTAGCTGACCGTTTATTTAGGTTCAAACCTAAAATCATCTGAAACCAACGAGGAATAGTGATGCACGGCGGGCAACCGGCGATTTAGCAAGCACTATACTTTACCTAAACATGTTGCAGAGCTTCTACTGCGCCCCTTCTTCCTCCCGGTCCTGCGCTCAGCAGCAGCTTCGGTGCGGCCTGTCCCGGCCAGTGATTGGCTGAGCGGTCTGTCAGGTCAGACAGGCCGCACCGAAGCTGCCGCTGATGCAGGGAGGAAGAAAGAGCGCAGAAGAAGCCCTGCAACATGTTTATGCAATGTATGGCGTTTAAACCAGGGCAAGGAGGACATCGGTAACAATGTCCCTGCAGCCCTCACTAAACCATTATAGGGCTGTGGAATAGGCCCAGTAAATGAGCGCCGATCTAGCAGATTATTGATCGGGCCCCCATCGGCCCCGGAAACAGGACCCTTACTTCCCTAAGTAAAGGCCCTTTTACATGAAGTGATTATCGTCCGTATTTGGCCGATTATGGGCCATTATGGCCTATAATCGTTTGTGTACTAAATGGCAACAATTAGACAAAATGCACGATATTGGCTGATTGTTGTCTTTCAACATGTTGAAAGAGGAACATCAAAGATAGCAATGATCTGCTGCCATCACTCCGTGTAATACAAGTAATAGCGCCGGCAGGGAGCCCAGTGCTCGCGTTCTCCTGCTGATCGGACAATGTAATAGGGGTTTAAGAAGCCAATGTTAGGATGAACAGCAACTGTCACAATGACTTATTGACAATTGGTCTAAAGTAGGTGACAAACATTGCTATAAATAAAAAGTCTCTTATTCCGTTTCTGTACTTGATTCAGTAAAACTTGAACTTAAATACTTGATTTGAGTTATGAGCCTAATTGAATTCAATGGGAAACTCAAGAATTTTACCAGGTGTCCACTATTAGAGAGCAGAGAGCGCCTGGTTACCATAGAGAATTTGAATTCAGGACAAACAAACGTTCCTTTTTCTTTTCTTTTTTCTTTTTTTTTTTTTGTTCTCACTTTTACATATTTTGTTTGTTCAGTAGATGTTTAAATGAAATCTACAAATTAAAAGTGGGACGGGGATTGCCAGCAATAGCAATTCCTGAGTTAAAATTCCATATGTTAACCAGACACACAGTTTTCCAGTAGCAGGCACCAGGTAGAATACTTGAGTGTCCCATTCAATGGGACTTGTCAATCAGCAGCTGGAGGACGGACGGAGGGGTGTGGCAAGAATCCTATTCTCCTGCATATTAGGAGAACGGCTGAACAGAATGATGAAAGTAATACACTGATTTCTTCAGCATTTCTGTCAGTAGTTTATGCTGTCCTCAAGGGCAGCATAAACCTAGTAACAGATTCCCTCTAAACATCCTTTGAAGGAACAAAATATACAAAAATAAGCAAAAAGAATTAAATTGTTTTGTCAGGAGCTATAACTACTGATAATTTGGCCGTCACATATTTGACCCACTAACCTTAAATCCGGAAAACGTTAACCCCTGCCTGACCGTCAGGCACGGGTTAACTGCAGCTATATAAAAAAAAAATAAAAAAAACATTTAACTCACCTGGGGCTCGTTCCCGGCATCGGCGCGCCTACCGTACCATTCCCGGTGCTGGCAGTGTGACGTACACTACCTGCGCCAGAGACAGAGAACGCCAAACCTCTCCTGGGCAGCCGAGCGTCTCATCAGAGAGGCTCGGACACGCTTGGCTGCCAGGAGAGTTTCGGGAGAATGAGAGAGGCTTCGGGAACTGTTTCTTTTTTTATAGTGGTCACCCCATATGGTGGGGATGCGGCCATTTTTTGCCCCCCCCCCCCCCCCCCCACTGTATGGGGCCATGATACCCGGCGTATAAGACAACCCCCGACTTCTAAGAAGAATTTTGGGGGTTAATAAGTCATCTTATTTGCTGGAAAATATGGTAATTACTATTGCTATGTCTGTAATGTATAACAGGTATCTCTTGAAGGTTTTACAATAAAAAGTATGCAAAAAAGTATAAAAAGTATGCAAAAAGTTAATATGTCTTTATGTGTGTAGTGAGAGTGCTTGTTGAAACTTATTTCACATCGGCATCTGAGGCCCAGTTTGGAGACATTAGTTTTTCCCTCTCGGAACAGGACCAGGATTGTAGGGCTGGATACCTTGTCAGAGGTAAATGGGGACTGTTTAAAACTTCCTGAAATGCCCCACAGTGCTGTGAGAACTGGGACTAACCCAGGGTTGATTCAAGTTAGACTTTGGGAACTTGGGCCTGGATTAGAAATGCTCTGGTCAGGCCTAATCTGGTAGGGATTTGCTGGTAGGTAAACACACTGGACTAGGCCTGAAACTCACATGGCCTAGTAGACGTCTCTGCTCAATAGCCCGAGCTATACTCAACACAGCGTAAACCCTTAACACAGACAGATTTTCCATTGCAATTATTGAAGCCAATATCAGAAAAAGACTATATATAGAGAACTGGTCATAAAGGAAAGGCTGAGATTTCTCCTCTTTACAAATCAATTGCAAGCAAAATTCTACCCTAAGCTAGTGCCAGCCCACTGGGAAGAGAGGGTTGGACTTAGGAGACTTCCTCAGAACATTCTGGTGGCTTCTAGTAGAAACCTGTCTAAAGGTCATGTGACCAAAATGATACATTATCCACCAGTGGTGGCAGTACAGAGAGACATTAACCCTTACACATCCTGTATGCAGTTGGAACAGACAGTATGACAGATTAGACAAGATAAACTTACAATACCCACACAAGATGTAGCTATCTGGATACATTCTATAGCCGCATGACAACTTTTATAACACAGCAGCTGATAGACAACTACCAGGACTCTGCAGGATGACTTGATGAGTGACTGAAATTTTTCACAGACTACCTTTATATAAAACGGTATATGACAAGTGGCTCAGCCCAGAGGATTGGTTACACCATTTGACCTATATAGGCTCCACCATTTGTAAGTGCTAAGCTCCCAGTACTGTGTATCCAAAGAAAAGAACAGGTATTTTATTATGGTGATATGTAGGAAATGCCCCCGATGGTCCCTAAGGTGGTGAAGACCACAGGGTACATACCCTGAGCACCCATCCTATAATCTGCGCCTTTATACAATATATGTATTAGTATCTATATATAGCATAGTATATAGTATATACCTACTGCCAATGGATTTAAAGCTTTATATAATTACATGTAATTGTCTTTCCTTCTCTTCACGTCCGCATTCAACCGATCAGTTACCGTGATTAGTTCACTGACCTATTTATTCTGATGGGGAAATCAATGATCTCAGCAGAGATGTACACTAATCTGTTTACTCTCTGTAGATCTATTAAATCATCTAAATGTCATTTATCCAGTCAGTTTACCTCGGCTATGTAGAATAAACATTGCTATGTTATGCCATCTGTCTGTCTGTCCCTTAATTACCGATACTTTATTCTTCTCAGAGTAACAGTTCTCAAAGATTTTAGTTTTAAGCTAAACCAAATACACGGCCACAATATTACTTCCACATATATACCAATTTCCAAAGACATGGACAGCAATAAAGAGTTGGTGCCTTCTTTTGCTACTACTACTGTGTTTCTTTGAAAATAAGATCTACCCCGAAAAGGATTATAATTTTAAAAATAAGCCCTAGTTAAAGGTCAGGTGACCAGATCCCTGGCACTGGGTGGCTGTGCATCAGCCAATCAATACCAGACTTTTATACTCCACCCCCACCTGTACAAAACAAGAGGAAGCAGGAGGGGTAAGAAGATGCACAGTAAAGTACATTAAATATGGGGGATGGAGGGAACGGGGGGAGGTATAAAGTATGGGAGACCTTACTGCAGAGGGGAGATGTATACAGTATGGGGGAAGAGCTACAGAGGGGGGTTTACAGTATGGAGGCCTAACAACAGGAAAAATAATTACAGTATAGGAGCCTAACAATAGTGGAAAATACGTAGAATGGCAGCTACTACTGGTATAGAGTGGGCTACAATATATCGGCATACTGTGTTTCTCCAAGTATTATTGCACTCAGCCCTTCATTGTGAGGCTGGGAAAACACACAACAGTTTTTTTGGAAAGCTGCAATTGCAGTGTTTGTGCAAAAACCAGAAGTGGGTTCAAATGGAATGGACAATATAAAGGAAGGAATTGTGCTTCTCTTTCCTCTTTTCCTGTTGGATCCTCCTCCCCCCCAAAAAAAAAAGAAAAAGAAAAGCTGTGTGTGTTTCCAGCCTGAGGGGGAATATCTCAAAACAACCAAGGCCAACATTTTAAAGGATTCTGATGACGCTATGACCTTGGTGGGGGGGGGAGTGCCTGTCCCAGCTCATGTATTGCACGCTCAGCCAATCAGTGATTGCATCAGTGGTCCGCCCCCATCACTGACTGGCTAAGCAGGCAGTCCATCAATCAGGTCGTAAAGTCAGTTTTTCAGGAGATCCTGGAGCTTGTTAGGGGTCCTGAAGTAGCAATTTAGCACAGCTACGGCACAAGGAGAGGTGAGCTGTGATAGTTTATGTTCCCCCCGCCAGATGGAAAATTTTTCAAACGGTTGGACTTCTTTAACGCCACTTAACTTGACAGTTGAGTTAAAGGGTTCTTCTGGCATCTGTCAAACTACCAAGAGAAGGCATTCTTTACCGCTTTATTTTACCGCTTTATTTTCACCAGTAATCTTTGGCATCCTATAATAGTGGCAGGAAAGTAAACCCATTCTACAAGTATTTTATTTTTGTCTATGCGGCTGCATAATTGTAGGTTTGATTTTATGCAATGGTTTGCAATAGCTATGGCTGAAGTGGCTAAGACCAACATTTAGTGTATCCAGGTGTAGAGCATACAACTAACAAGCCTGCTAAGCTATTTAACAGGATGAATTTTTCTGTAAAATAAGAATATACTGGCGTAGAAAACTAACTTTTATGGGTAATTCATATTATGTAATGATGTAATTATGTGAGTTATTTCATTTGCTTCACAATTTAATAACACGGGGGGGGGGGGGGGGGCTGCGAAGACATGCAATTAGAGAAAAACCTATCTGGACATCAAATTGATCCGGCTCAGTTTTTCAACCTCATTTGATGGCCAAACACCATATTTGTCTGCTCTGCTGGTTTATTATGTGAAAAGAATGAAGGGTTCCCTAGAGAACTGATTACATTACCACCAACTGCATTCATATTCTTTTACTAAGCTGAAATTGCTTTTCCATGTATGGAGCCTTTCTCCTATTTGGAGATTAACCATGCCTATGTTACTTTAACTCTTAAGGTTTGTAGTAATACTAAAATAGTACAAAGCAAAATTGCAGCAGAAGTGAACATACCTGCAGAAACAGTACATAAAAGTGGCGGTATGCTTCTATCTAACACTTCTAACTCCCACCGCTTCTGGCTCTGGCATAATGGCCGCCAACAGACAAAATGATTGGGAAAGGTCAGCTCATTTTTATATAAATCCACTTGTGCCGATGTTCTGTCCTGCTATGTTCTGTTGTGGTTTTATCCAACTTACAATCTACCATTTCTAGTAATTAAATTGAAGCAAACAATCTCTAGTTTTAGAAGACAAAAACTATTCTATGTGGAGCTAATATGGGTGTGTTTCTATTCCATATCTCAAAAAGAAGATGGATGGGATACCCTTGATATAAATACAGTATTAAAAAAAAATACCATAAAAAAAAACTTAGATCATGTCTGAAACCAAAGAGAATTCCAAATATAATATGATTCATTTCTTGCAATAGATCATTCACTATGGTGTTCGGTAGGATTAACCGTCATGTCTACATGCTAATGTCAGCCATGATATTTATACTTTAAGTATAAAAAATTCATAGATTGGCCATAATATTAAAATCCCCAGCCTTAAGTACTGTGGAATATGCTGGCCCTATACTGTATATATAGAGATTATATATTATATACATCCCATCTTACTTGCAGAGGGCTTCCATTCCACAGATGCTCAATTGGTTTAAAGGGAAATGAATCTAACCTGCTGCTAACTACCACTAGTCCACCAAACCAACCAATTAACATATGAGTAAAATATAGGATTGCATTAAAACAGTGCTGAGGAGGACACCAGGAAAAAACAGTTAAGAGCATCACTAGGCATAAATGTCTGGGGCCCAAGCTCCAAAGTTATAATACCTAGCCCCGAAAGTTTTTGGTTCCTGCCGACACCGCAGGTGGAAAGAGAGTGGCGATGCTTACTTTGTATGCATCACCACTCACATTGTATGCATCACCACTCACTCACTAAATCCCAGCTCCTGTACATACATTTCATAGAGTACTATATAATGTACCTACAGAAGCAGGGACTCTATGCACACATCTTCTCCTGTGGGACAAGGGTGATGACATTATATCATCTGTTCCATAGGTAAGCAATACACTCAGTCATCCATGTCATGCAAAAGACAGTGATTCCTAAGACCAGTCTGCCTCATTTCATAGCTCCACAGTCCAGCTCTGATCCGAAACACCCATCGTAGCTGGTTGTGTCAGTAAACAGGGGCCAGCTTGGGCATTCTGACAGGTCTGCAGCCATACAGCCCCATACAGAACAAGCTATGATGGCCAGCAATAACATTTTTGAGCTCTTCTATAGGATTGGACCCGATGTGCGAGCATTCATTACCCCTGTACATTCATCAGCCTTAGCCACTTGTTTAATGTGGGTCCTTCAATGGAGTTCCTAACATGGACAAGAGGTGGCAGCAGAGAGCACTGTGTCCAAATACACTGGAAAAAATACACCACTTCCTGCAGGACTGGAAGACCTGAGTTGTTTGTTTGTTTTCAATGGAAATAATTTACAAATCTGTATAACTTTCTGGCACCAGTGTCTTTTTCTCCAGACTACCTGCCTAATCTGCCTCTAGCAACTGCTAAACTGAAATAGAATGAAGAAGCCAGCATGGTCCAGTGATTCCATAGTACCTGCCCCAACCTCTTACTGACACTGCCTGACTCTTTTATGACTGTACAGCAGACCCTACTAGGAAGATACATGGCTGTACTATATGTTTTACTACAAAAAAAAAAAACGTATATTGCCTGTCAATCAAATGAAGTATAAAATAATTGGTTGCATGGCCTAATCCTTGGAGTTTAATTTCTGTTTAAAATTATGGCTACCCATCTTGTAACTGGGAGAATCCCCTCTATGGGGCAGATTTATCAAACGTGGTGTAAAGTAAAATAGTCTTAGTCGCCCCTAGCAACCAATCAGCTTTCACCTTTCATTTTCCAAAGAGTCTGTGACGAATAAAAAGTGGAATCTGATTGGTTGCTAGGGGCAACTGGGCCAATTCTACTTTACACCAGTTTGATAAATCTCCCCCAATGTGTTTGCTATATGATTTCAACTACACATTTATCCCAACTGGAAATCTCATCTAATATAAATGAAACCCAAGATACGAGCTCTTAACCGTCCAACAGGTTCCCCACACAATGGAAAGGCAGACTAAACAAATGGCAACCAACAAGATCACAATGACGTAGATAGTAGGTCAGCTATAGAAAGTCATGGTGTCAATATATTCCCTTATTTATGCATGAAGATTGATAGTATACATATATATGGGAGGCTTCTAAAGACATTCCTTGAACTCCAACAACCCAATTGCCTTGAATACAGTATGTTTCCTGCAGCCCTGCTCTATCCAAAGACTACTTACATGTGATCACCTGAAGATGAAATGACCCCGCCATAGCCCAGCCAGCCACTCCACAACCATCATCTTCTGTAGCTTTTTCCCTTCATGTTCTGTTCAATTATGAAGTTAATGAGAAGTTTAAAGGAAATCATCCCAGGAGACCCAATAGATGGACCATATGTAAGGCCAGGGTCCTAAGGATTATTACTGATGAGATTCCATTTTTCATTTCTATGATCCAATATATTAGAAGACTCACACAAATGGCATTCCTTGTACCGTACATAATAAGTGACATGCTAGCAGAGATGTATGGCATTACAATGGACAACTCATTTAGGTCTTGTTATAACACGAGCTAAACCAAATCCTAACAGCAAATTAAACAGGGCCACTCCACGATCTATGTCTCCAAGGCCGGGAAATATATAGAAGCTGACAAAACGACATATTCCTGGTCAGATCAGAATAAATCCTATTCAATGGCCCAAAGCATAGTCAGCAAGTGACAGCACTGGGTCATTTTCAGACCATATACGAGTTTTTTTGTCAGACTGAAAAGTGCTGCAATCCACACTTCTCGGTCCAATACATAGTTACATAAACTTTATTTAGAATCATCCTATACAAAATACTAAAAGGGAGTAGGTGGAAGCCTCCTGGAAAAAACACCAACAAAGAACGATCAAGGGATCCATGTTGTTTTTTCACTGGGGTTAGCTTTTGGAGTACCCTTGCTTGGACGCGAGCAGGGTACATGACTTTGTATTTTAAGTGATTTTAATTGTTTAATGTTTTTTTTTCAGGTACTTTATTTTTTTTATCTTTTTGTTGTTTAGTTACTATGCCTGTATTTCTTACCATATGTTTGTCTCACTGACAGTATATAAATAGGTTTCCTCGATTGGTTGGTTTGATTTTTTACTTTTTTTTTTTTTTTCAAATTTTAATCTACTTTTATTGCATATTTTCAATTCAAGAATGATGCTCCCGAAAGAGTTTTCTTTTTGCATTCTTTTATCGCCACATATATACACATTTGACATGATGCTCTAGAAGAAAATATAATACGGTTTCAGCAGATATCCTTAGGGATCACTGGGGAAAGCATGTCAGGGGGATAGCGAACATATTCCCATTCATATGGAAACTAAGTGAATTCATGTTTGCTTACAAGTTCATCAATTATTCTAAAAATATGGTGGTCTGTGGGTCTCTGAGGAACTGTTGTTATCTGACTGCTGACTGGCAGACAGGCTGAGATCTTGTACAAACAGACAGAAAGCAGACAAACCCTAATGCTTCAAACAAAGATGGGAATATCACTAAAGAGATAGATAGATAGATAGATAGATAGATAGATAGATAGATAGATAGATAGATAGGAGATAGATAGATAGATAGATAGATAGATAGATAGATAGGAGATAGATAGATAGATAGATAGATAGATAGATAATACACATTGAGACCACATGTCCCTGCTTTTTACTTATCAGTAAAACACTATGGGGGGATTTATCATCATACATCAGGGAAAAGATGCAAATTTTTACACTCCTCCCGAAGTAGGTGGAGATTTCTGTGCCTGTTGTGTGGCAGCAACAGGGGTGCATGGGGATGGGGCTTTATATAAAGTGAAACTGTACCCACTGACCCACCCTCCAAACCACTGGTACCAATCATTAGAATGGGTGAAGTCCGTCCTGGATGTCTTTTTTTTTTTTTTTTTTTAAACCCCTTTGGTGCAATTTTTTAGTTGAAAATTCATCTTTTATTCTTTATCAGCGGTGGGGCAGAGCCTAGAGCATCCATGCCCAAGGCCTGTGCCACCTTTCTGGTCATATTCTCCGCCCCTGGTAGTTTCCCCCTGATCTGGACCTGTGCTCTTCAATAGCTTTTCCTCATTGTGCATACGGCATATGATCCAAAATATCGCAGGAGCAATGACGCTGACGGGCTTCTCGTTCCCAGCTAGTGGGTCATTACACCTGCGCCATCTTCTTTCCCTGCACAGCATTCCGGAGCTGTCATTCCGGAACCTGAACTCATTCACCATAGTATACAGAATGATGGTTGTTAGTTACGATCGCATTCATTGGTATTCTCTAGTATATGAACGGACGATATGTTCATACACCGAAAAATTTGCAAACGATTAATCATAATTCTATGGACAGCTCAAAAGATGAATTCAACAACATAAGAACAAATTTTTATTAGTCGTTTGATTGTTACCTGCGTACCTATGGAAAGATTATCGCTTAAATTCGAACAATATAACAATTTTTCGCGCAATAACCTTTCTGTGTAATAGGTCCCCTAGTCCTTATATTCGTTCTGATAAGGGGGCACGTACAGACAAAACTAGAGTTAGAAGACACAATAAATTGTGTGGCCAAATAAACATTTCTAGGAACACTTGTTGCCAATAATCGGTCCGCATAAAAGGGTCTTAATACACTTCACACTTTACACTTTTTATAGAATTGGCTGCCATATTCTTGGTGCCAGATATCACGGGACACCGGGATTCTATGCCTTGATGAGTCAAAGCTGTTTTGGCAGAAAAGGGGCCTCCATAATATTAAACAGGTGGTTATACTGTTGAGGTTGATTGGTGTATATATCCTATCCTTGACTGGCACACAAGCATGTTACATATGTACACCTGTCCTGAAGACTCTTTAAACAATCAAACCTAGTCTGTTTTCAATGTATTAAAAGCCGTTCTACCTTAAACAGTTTATTAATTCCACACTGTTATTTAAAGCACGATGCGTCCGTCTGTCCCCCCCCCCCCCCCAAAAAAAAAAAAAACAGCTTTCCGCAGACTTATACAATCATCAGATTATCTAAATGTTCTATTGCACAGGGCTATTGTCAACAGCCAGCTAATAATGATAAAGTATATTACACTGGCTCAAGCCCCTGTGCTCTCACAATACTGTAAATAATCTGAAGAGCTCACTATTAATCACAGATGCCTACAGTAAATTAACTGCTTAGCTCCATCCCTTGGCTCGGTTCCTCCTAAGATCTTCTAATGGGGTGATGAGTGATGATGTCATGAGCAAAGCGCAGATAATAACTCCCAGTGCTTTAAATAAGTGCCCTGTGAATGCCAAGACTGCAAAAAACATATCACGAAGAGTACAATTCTGTGGGATAAAAATAAGAAGTTTCCTTTCTTACAGATATTACTTTACTTGGCCAATTATAAAATTTTTTTAGAGAAATTTATTCACATTAGTTAATTTTCTATGTACATTACTAAGGTGTCTTAAAGGGAATCTGTCACTAGATTAAAGCTGTCTTAAATGAGGGCAGCATAAACTAGTGACGGAAATTCTAAACAGATCAGTGTATTTCTTACATCATTCTGTTTAGTCGTTCTCCTAATATGCAGGAGAATAGGATTCTTGCCACACCCCTCCCCCCCGCCCTCCAGCTGCTGATTGACAGATGACTGCCTATACACACCAGAGATAGATAACTATCAATCAGCAGCTGGTGGGTGGAGTTTTCTGCTTCTCATGAATAATGAGGACTACTGGGCTCATGCACATAATGGAGAGGACTATGTTATGCACATAATGGAGAGGACTATGACTATGTAACATGTTGTCCATGTTATTAAGGAATTAGCAGCACAGAACAGTATAAGTGGTTCAGCTTCTCTGTCACTAGTTTATGCTACCCTTAGATAAAACAGCATAGACCTACTTACAGAGTCTCTTTAAATATAAATTAATTGTATGGATATTGTATGTATGGGCCAATAAGAGAACATGCAGGGTAAGGGTTCTCCCACCAACATTTATCATCAATCCACAGGATAGGTGATACATGTATGATCCATGGGGTCCAAACACTTGGAACAGCAGCAATCATGAAAGCAGATTATAGTTAAATAGTGTACTATGTTTCACATACAGTGAATGGAATTGAAGTGCACACACGCAATAGCTGCTCCTTTTAGATGGAGGACTCCAGACCAAAGCTCTCAAACTTGCCAGGGGTTCCAGCTGTTTGAACCACCAGTGATCATAGATTTTTTTTAACTATCATGTGGACAAGAGAAAAATGTTATTGGTGGGAAAACCATATTCAAGTGGTCTACCACAATGTGTTTACCGCGTGCATTAAATGCGTATGGTAGCCTTGTGTTGCATCTGTAATTTAAAATGTAACTAACATCTTTCGCTGGCGGCAGGATACGTTGTCACGCAGCGAAAGACGATATTTACACTTTAACTGTAATCATTGTGAATCCTTGGGGATTCTATTCCACCACTTATCAGAAACTGCTAAAATTTGAGGCAACTACGGATAAAGTACAGATGAAATGCAGATACAGGAAAAGGCTACTATATGTAGTTACCACTAACAGCGCGCTCGAGGTTCGCTCTTCTCTAGTGCTGACACCTGGCACCCCTGTCTTTAAACTGTTTGCCGGAGCTGTGTCATTGGAATATAAAGTAAAAAGAGACAGAAACAGCCACAGACATTGCATAGCGGCTAGGCTGGCTCATTGCAGCTGCAGTAACCCAGCATGGACTCTTCACAATGTACTGAGCTGTTGGCGTTCATGTGTTTTTACTGCATGTTTTTGGCACCATGACCCTGGCAAAAATTTGTATTGATCACTTATCCTTGGATAGGCCGTCAGTCAAAAAGTCATGGCAAACCACCTAAAGCTTTTACAATTCCTTTTACCCCTCCAGGGGTATAACTTTTCAAGGTCATTTATATTTTCATAAACTGAACTGTACTAAGGCTTTTCTTTTGGAGTTGTACATTTTATGGTAAACTAAAGGGTTACATGGCAAAGTAAGGGCCCGTACACATTGAGTAATTCTTGCGTAATTTCAAGTGGAGCCCAAGCCATGGACTCTGCTTGAAGTTCTTCCTGTCCTGTTCATTGAATAGGATGCCTCGTGCCCCCTCTGCTCTCCGCTGAAAGAATTGTAGAGTGCAGAGCAGAGGGCGCACGAGGCATCATTTATATAGTTTTTGTTATGTTTCACCACAAAAAATAAATAAACAGCAATCCTACACTACTCTCTGTACAGGTTATCTGCAGAACCTTTGATGACATCATCAGTCTCTTTGTGACAGTCTATGAGCCCTGTGCAACATTAACCACTAGGGCACCACAGGCACAGTGCTCTGCCACAACTTGCTGGGCTTTTACTGTAATTTTTCACAAATTGTGGAAAAACTAATATGATACCATTTACTGCAGGTGGGTATTAACACCTGTCATCTACCAGTTATTGGGCAGGCTCACCTCCTGAATCTCTCTAGATGTGCACATGTTAGGAACTCAACTCTTACCATCATACAACGCATTGGAATGTATCCTTTGTAAAGTTTACAAGTTTGGTTATTTTTCCTTGCCATATAACATAGCTTTGTGATATAAATCATTTTTTCTTTATCAACGACACAGATCTTGAAAAATAAGCTCTTAACTACATTAAAGGAGAAGTCCTGAGATTTCTAAAAGCCAGCAACCTGCAGGGGGAGGGGAGAAATTGAAGTAGAAATTTACCTCTCCCCGTGCCCGCAGTGAGCGCCTGGAGGGTCCGCAGGACCCCTGCCGGAAGCCATTCTCACAAAACCATGGGGGGAAAATGCCTATCCCGGCTGATGGACTGGCCACTCAACCAGTGACTAGAGCAGCATCCCACCCCAGTCACTGACTTACTGAACGGCCAGTCCATGAGCCGGGTCGTGACGTGGACACTCCAGAGATCCCAGAGCCTGTAGGGGTGCCGCGGCCATTCCCACCCCTCACCACAGGCACGGGGGGAGGCAAGTTATTACTTGTAATCAATTCCCCCCTGCCAGCTTTTAGAAATTGCCATTCTAACACCCAAGTCTCCTTCAGGTCTAATCTACATACAATAACAAGATTTTAACAGAAATTTTAACTTTCAGAACTAAAGCCTCTTAAAAAGACAGAGAGATCTGTCAGGCTGTCTAGGGGAAGGGTATCAAGGGCTTCTTCTGTAGGTGGCAAATTAAAATATGCAGTTATCGCACCCGCCATGAAACATCTGCCAATGTTTCACCACCATTAATCTCCAATTGCAGTTTCCATATTATGATAACCATATGCTTTGGAAATATATATGCTGTAACACTGGGTTATGCTTCATTTCATGACTATCCTTTAGGGTAACATATTTTAAGTCTTCTCTTACTGTCAACCATTTCTCATATCACATTCCCGAAAGTCCTATCTTCCTTCAAGAAAAGAAATACTTATATATTGAAGTGGTATAATAAGAAGATCGTGTTCATAAAGTAGAGTTTGCTCAGGTCACAAAGAAAATAAACTTCCGGATCATCGAGTTGCTATATACAATAAATATAGTCCGCGATGAACATTGAAGTTGCATGGTAAACACTGCTGAGCTTGCACAAAGGATCCCTGTAAACAGCTGATGTGGAGCTGACTGGAAGCCAGGCTTCAATCACGCTATAACGTTGTACTTCATATTGACTGCACATGTGTCTAACGGGATGGTAATTGATGGTCACACATGCATCTGACACTTCAATGAAGCATGCTAACTCCATCACTGCTATTCTAAGAATAGTGGGGTTCTGGAGTCAAGGAAGAAAAAGCAAAACTTCTAGCACTCACATTAAAGTCAAATAATAGATCATTAAAAAGAGTATGATCTTGTGAGTTGTGTTCCCTTGATGTAGGGAATGCCATAAAGATTCACTTAGGATCTCCATAGACAATAGATATTTGTAGACCAAAACATGCAATTCTGGTGGGGGCAATAGAGTCTATACACATTAAATCAGTCACCAGATTAATGCTGCCCTACCTGAAGGTGGCATAAACCTAGTGGCAGAGACCCTGAGTTATACACTGTATTAGTTGTTTTTTTTTTCATGTTGCCCCTTTAATCACTGGTGACTACCGAGTGAGCGTGCTCAGAAATCTATGATATTCGTGAGCTGCCGCTCTGGCCCCCCACCCACCAATGATTGCCAGAACACCAATCACTGGGTGAGCATCCTCACTCTGCAGTCCACAGTGATTAACAGGGATTTTATCAATATTAGGGCATCAACATAGGAAACTGATATAGCATCTAACTCAGGGTCCCTATTTTCCTCTTATGGACATTCTTATGTAATTGATAACTATATTGATATATATTAACTTTACCATATATATATGTAAATTAATAAATTTGACCAAAGGTGCTGATAAATAGACTCAATGAAGTCACCGCAGCACTCAAAATTTTTTGAAAAAAAAATTCGAATATGATGTACAAAAAAAAAAAATCAAATATGGTTTATTTTTCTCAAAATAAACCATATGATACTCCATGCTTTAGATGATGATATGATACTCCATGCTGCTGATTGGATGTTTTTAATGAATTGTAACTGATGATTGGTGTATTGTTATATAAAAAATTTTTATGCTTGAAAAAGGCTCAGGACAATGAGCTTAAACATTGCACTGTACTATGCGAATCGGCACAATAAATATTTAACACTTGGTTATAGATGCTGTCCTCCACTTCCTGTTTTCTTGTGTAAGATTGGGGTGAGGAGCCAAACTTCGAGAGGACTGTGCATCCAGTTGGCGTGTTGTCCGCAGCCCCAGCCCAAAGTCGTGGTGTGTATATATATATATATATATATATATATATATATATATATATATATATACACACACACATATATCTCAAGCTCAATTGACAACAACTGTTACAAATCATTAATTAGTGTCACAAGCAAAAGAAAACAATAACAGAGAAAACACACAAGTCTGAACATGTGAGAGTGCATGATGAAATATATAGTGATGAACGAGTGGAATCACCCTAGCAATAAAAGGTATCGCTTAAAGTCCATATAAGTCCATAAAAAGTTTGCACAATAAGAGTCGGGGGGGGGGGGGGGGAAGGGATTGCCACTCGCCATGATGACCGTCAGGCCCCGGAAAAACATAGCGTTGTAAACACACCTGTTGTGTGCAAGATCAATGCTCTGAATCACATTGACTGCACATGTGAGGATATCTGTCCAATCCCCTAACCCTAGGTCAGAGACTACTGACGTCAGCTGTTTTCAAATGTAATCAAATGTTTTTATCACTAGGGTGATTCCCCTCATTTATCACTATGTATTTCATCATGCTCTCTCATATGTTCACACACGTGTGTTTTCATTCTGGTTGTTTTGATTTGCTTGTGACACTAATTAATGATTTGTAACAGTTGTTGTAAATTGAGTTTGATATATATATATATATATATATATATATACATACACACACACACACCCCCATACACCATATCTGCACTTTGTACTGTTTGATAAAAGTCTCATAGACAGATCAATTGGAAACAGAAAGCAAGTGCGGTCACCACAATTACCAAACAAAAAAATAACAATAATTAATGGGTGGTGCTACTGTGTACCCTATGACATAAGCCAATACACTAGAACAAAGAAGACAGAGAAACACAGGATATAGACACTCAGTGCACACCAATGAATAGTTAAAATAGATTTAATAGACCCGCTATACAAAAAACATAAAAACACTTTAAAATATATACCTGGCATCAGCCTACAATACAGGCTGTGCTCAAACAGTAGTAACCAGTCATGCTACTGTCATAGTCATGGATTATGTGGCAAACGGTCAGAGAATAAACATCTAACACAAGTAATGAGATCAAAAACAATCATAAAAGAAAAATTGAACAGGTGTCAAAAACCAAGTACCACCTGCCAGTCCCGGTCCCCAAGTAAAAGTGGAGAGGAAACTCTACGTGTATTGCCACCACGTCGTGGCTTCGTCATATCAGCACTTTGTACTGCTTGATAAAAGTCTCATAGACGGATCGAATCATGGAGGTTTTGGGCAAAATAGCCAAAGATTCCCATCACCCAACAGAGGCCAAAAAGATGTCATGGTTTCCATACGGGTTTATGTGTATTGGTAGAATTATACATTATTCCATAGGGCAGGAGCCATATACATTTTGACCCTCTTTATGACATCCTAGGTACATTTTTGGGAGTCCCCTGCAGAATACCTCCACCACAGACTGCAGAAACACAGTGTGAAAGAGCCTAATGTGTGTACTACATATACAGAAGCCATATAAGTTATGAGGGGTATATTTGTCATTGCACATTTGGTACTGGCATTTGCCCAGTATATTATATAATTTCTGTAATAATTATTTTCCTAGTGTAGGGCACCATTGTCCATCACATTCCTATTTTCTGCATGTCATATAGGTCCTATATAAAAGTTGTGAACTCTGTATACATTATTCATCATAATTTGCTCTCCAACGCTGTACTGTGCTTATTGGGCAATCAACTAGAAAAAGTAATGGAATTCAGTGTACAAAAGGTATGCCAAGAGCTCCGTCCTTCCCTCAAGTGGTGGGGAATTTAGTGCCATGGCTATGGAGGGAATTTGTTGCTTTGCAATGGGCGAACTGAGGTTTTACTGCTATATAGATATATTACGAGGTTAAATTTATCAGCACAGAATTTTGGAAGTATTCTCTGTACATTAAATGAAAACTTATGTTGACCTCCTATAACCTCTGGCCCTGATAATCAGTTAAATCTTTCCACTTTTGCTTCTCTGTGTTTTATTGGTCAGAACATTTTTGTTTCTTTATTATTATTCTTTATTATTTTATCTTATTATTTATATATCTTGTTCTTTATTATTTTTTTTTGTACATTTTGGGAATATATATAACTGACTATGTAATTTACATACATCTTTTGTGCTCTAGTTTATACTGTTCACATTTTGCACTAAATTGGCTGTTACCTTTTCAGATGTGTGCACACCTAATATTTGTACATTTGTTTACTTTTATAGAATGTATACACAATTGTTTTGGGGGGGTTCACTAAATTATTTAGAATTTTTTTGTAAACTTTTCATTTTTTTTTTTTTTTTTTTAGAATTGTTTTTCCTATTAAGGGATTACTATTTTACCACTTTTACCACGCCGTATTAGTAGAGCCAATCAGTAAAGTAAAAGAGTGCCGATTTACCAGATCAGCGCTGGTTCACTGAGCCTTTTACACGGCTCAACTATCGTGCAATGAGATGGCTATACATAGCGAGATCTGTCAGGCTGTCTAGGGGAAGGGTATCAAGGGCTTCTTCTGTAGGTGGCAAATGATACATTTACCAATTTTTAGAGATGTAGAAAATAGAGAATTTTTCTTTTTGGCTTAGGGTGAATTGGTATTAGTGTATATTTATTCCATCACATTAGTCCCCACAATGGGGACAGCTGCAATTCTAGCTCCAAAAGACCGCCAACTATTGGTAACATTGATCATTATTTGTGCCCATCATTACCAATAGATGGCCAAATTTCGGTGCAAGAATGAATTTTCCTATAGTAGGAACATAGCCCTAGACTATGTACTCACAACGTTTTGTTTTGGGTTTTTTTTTGGGGGGGGGGGGGGTTACAGCCTCATGTTGGTGCCAAAATTCATCAGTATTATGTAAAATTGTGACCGTAATTTGCATGATACAGCCATATTTTTGTCTCCAAATGAAGGCCATTCAAAAATATGTCCAAAAGCAAAGACACTGTGTGAACAAAGCCTAATACTAACATGATATGATGTCATAAATATATGGTGTAGGTAACTCATGGTAATGGACTTTTTATAAAGAGATTAAAGGGAATGTATGATCTTACTGATTTACAGTCAGATATTCTTTTATTCCAATCTGTTTCAGTTTTTTTAATTTCACTTTTTGTACAGAGCTCATTTTAACAGCACTTAGTGACATGCTTTACAGCAAGACTCATAGACATAGACGACAATAGACAGACTTTGTCCAGCGGAATGTGAAACATTACTTAACATGCTCTGTGACCTTTGAAGTGGTCATTCCACAGAGAGCGCGTATTTTCTCATCTATCTACTGGTGTCACATGCAGCAATGCTATACAGATCACTTTACAGCAGTCTCCTCTTAGCTTAGTTTTAGCCCCAGTGGTGAGAATGAAAACTGCAAGATTTCAGGATTATTTTATAATATAGACAGTAAAACGGAAAATGAGAAAAAAGTCACCAACAATTCTTTAAAAATGTTTAACATAAAAACAATCTTTAAATAACAAGTAATTTTCCGATGACACATTCCCTTTAAATAAAACAAGCTTGTAACGTGCATCACACAGATTGTAGATATCTGTATAAGGAACTGATGTTATATAATTTATAGAGCAATTCCAAGCTTGTGTCACCAGATGCTACAGGGTCTCACAACAGCCAAGCAGAGATATAGCATTATGCTTTATAGAGAACTGTTGTTACAGTACAGATACAGTATTCCCATGGAAAATCATCCTACTCAGAGTGCTGCTATTCTCTTATGAGCCAGATTTCTTTTAAAGTGCACATCAATGGCATCTAACTTCAGTCTCATGCAATAAATAAGCAATGGATTAAAAAATATATTCCATCACTTTTATTTTTATGGATTTATTGGCCAATCTGGTTGAAATTAAGATACTCAGACTGTTCTGTACTGAAGAAAACCAGATGTCCTGTTTAAGTGCTATATAAATATCCCAATACATTTAACGTGTGAACCATAAAGAACCAACAAAGACATTTTTCCGTCAGTGATGTCAGCCAAAAACAGCAGAGCATTAGCAAACAAAGACACTGTTTACCAGCCATGATGGAAAACAAAGACACCCAGGTTTACTTACGTGAGAACATAATTCACACTGACAATGCAGTGGGGTCTGGAGGATCGGCTGTTGTGCACAATTGTGGCATAGCTCTGCACCCACACCCAACCGCCATGTTTCGCCAGAAACCGATAGTACTTAGTGGTAACTTGACCTTTAACCAGCACTGCAAAGAGAAATAGAAAGGGATTACATTTTTCAGGCATATCAGATCGAGAAAAGGGGAGCAATTCTAATTAGAGATGAGCCAATTTACAGTAATATGAAGTGAAGCGCTTTGTTATCTCGGCGATCCACTTATCAACCTGCTGCCTTTTAACTGATTACTGCTCCTACCGCTCCTCCCTGGGTGCTGGGAAAAGCTGGATAAGAGGGAGAAGTTTCCCAGGACTGGATCCAGCTTTTCCCAGCACCCAGAGAGGAGCGGCACGGAGCGGCAGTGACTTAAAGGCAGCAGGCTGATAAGTGGATTGCCGAGATAGCAAATCGCTTCATATTACTGTAAATTGGCTGATCTCTAATTCTGATATATGTCTCAGACAAATTCCATTGTTCAGGCATACAATGGGACACATCAGCAATTATAATGTTATATTGCATTGTATATTTATATTATATATTATATTGTATATTATTGAAAAATAAATACATTTTTAAAAGTATATACCATCATATCATATACATTTTTATAGTGGCCCTCTGTATACCCAAGTGTGGTAGATCAAAAAAGGTACAAAAAGATACAAGGTATGTCAGGGAATACTCCAGACATATACTCATGCCTAAAACTGACATCTGACAGAACCTGGTTTTATACGGCTTTATTAAGTATGAAAACTAGGGATGGTCCGAAACTGCCGAGGTTCAGGTTCGTATGAACCCGAACGCTCGGCAATGATTCCCGCTGTCTGCCTGCTCCGTGCAGCGAGTGGATACAGTGGGAGGACCACCTGGAAAACTGGGATGCAGCCTATGGCTATGGCTGTATCCCAGTTTTCTAGGCGGTCCTCCCGCTGTATCCACCCTCTCCACGGAGAGGGCAGACAGCGGGAATCATTGCCGAGCGTTCCGGTTCATACTAACCCGAACCGAACTCGGTTCGGACCATCCCTAATGAAAACTATAGGTTTTATCACTTTTCAGGTTACTAATAGTAGACCTCCTAGAAGTCATTTATAAATGGGCCTTTAGAGCACGTACAAATGTCTCAACTGCTCTATGGTCTATTTTTTAAGGGTGCTCATAAAATTTCAACAGCTGGTGAACAAGTGTTCGTTAAGCCAAAACCTATCCTCTCCGATCTCTCCATACACTTCAACTATCGGCATAAAAAATGTATGTGTTCTCAGGGGAGAGAGGAGGGGGTAAGCTGCGGCCAGACTCCTCTGATGGTGGCTTTTGTCTCTGAGAACAATAGGATAAGGCAGTTGAAATCCAACAGACATAACCGTTCTGTCTCTCTCAACATCATCTGGTTAGGAGAGCCAGGAGGCCCCATACCTATTAGTCAGTCAACCACCCCTGCCAAAGTTGATGGGTTTAGCCAACTTTTCACTTATGTGTATGGGAACCTTTATTTCCTTATTACAACACTTCCAGGGCACTAGCTCTGTTCAGTCATGAAAAGGGAGACTGTAGAACCAAATAAGGATCCATGCACAAACATATACACACAAATATTACTACTCGTGACTGTATAGATATGAATATTGATGCAAAGTCAGCACAGAAGCCAAATACATATACCAGCCAATGTACATACTGTATATTAAATTGCAGCCAGTGTGCTAAATGCTGAACAGACTGTATAGGATATATAATATATAAGATAACCATATAAGATAACACATTACCTACATTTACTTTGTTTTACTTATAACATTCAAAAATGTATTGTCTTTTAGAACTCACATATGCACCAACCCGAAGGCTACAGTATGTACGATCTGTACATAAACTACATTTAAAACTATTTTAATATAGCTTTTATAATACAGACATATGTGGCCATCCAGTATGACAAATGAAAGGAAGCTTGCACTCTGACATAACTTTTTTGTCGCTTTGTACACAGAGATTCGCAGGACAAAAGCCATTCAAATCCAGCTAATCAAAGTGGACAATGTGGGGCACAATAGGGGTGTGAACCAAAGTGTGCAAGGGACTTGACTACACAAGAGCAGAATGGTGCTTAGCAGACACGCCTGACAGTTACACTCATGAAATGGTAAATTAAAGTGTACTGACAAGTCTATGAATGCAATCGGATGCTCTGACTCTATTCTCAAAAGTTTTATCCTACTTTAAAGCAGATATATATATATATATATATATATATATATATTTTTTTTTTTTTTTTTTTTTTTTTTTTTCAATGGCCGTTTTCTACATTTTTTTATGGGCCAGTAGTCAAAGTAGACTTATGGCAGACAGCATTTATTTTAGTACTAAGTGTACAGTGAGTATGGGGTTTTCCCATCTAGGACACTTATTGCATAAGTTTGTGGCTGTTGGAAGTGGTCTGGAAGTCAAAAAGTGCACAATACGATGAGATGTGCAATTTGCATAAATTCCATTGACTTTGATGGGAGTTCAGCAAATGGCATAGTGTTGTTTACATAACTACAGGAATTATGCAAATAGTGAAGCTCAGGGGCAACATAGTTTGTGCAAGCCCTATTAAAGTCAATGAGAGTTAAGCTAATCGCATAACTCACTGAATTCTGCAGTTTTTAGCTCCACAACCACCTCCGGTGTGGCCAACCATCCAGTGCTGTCTCCACCTACTCTTACAGAATCAAGAGATTCCCCCATCTTTCAATTGATAGGGATGCCAAGAGAAGAAAAACCTTTAACATCAATGTAGACCTTTATATGATGTGTCAGTAAGATTATGGTTATGACATCTAAAACTCCACCCCACCCATAGAAGATGATGAATGAATAAATGAAAGCCTTACATAAGTGATGTGCGCACCGCAAGTGAAATGTGTCACATCCATGGACGTGGTGATACAACGTCTTCTCGATGAGATCTTGAGGTTCATATCCTGTTAATTCTGCGACTCTAGAGAGGAACAAACATATGAGAAGAACAGTTCAAATCCACATCTGTAGCTTTATAGAACAATTTTTCTCTATTACAATGATCGAATCATCAGAAAAAAGCCGACTTCAAATAAACTTCTGAATGGTAAAAAATTTATCACCTGTAAAATATATAATTCAGCTAAATACTATTATGACGAACCTACCTAGAATCTAGAAATATGAGCTTCATATCGAGACTTGCTCTGAACATGAACATATTGCTGTGAAGTTTGATCTCAGTGACTGCGCTAGGAGGAAGGGAATGGCCAACAGCCACCAAGCCTACATTTTGGTAACAGCCATCAAATGGAGACATGTCCAGGCTATACTGCCTGATCTTCAAATACCCACTGCAATGGATGACCTGTAAACACAAGAGTGAGAGAACCTTAGGTTCCTTTCCATTTGAAATATTACTTCCAATTATATCGGTTGTACATTGAGTAACATTAACATATTACATTCACAACAGCAATTCCATGTCTATACACACAAGTAATATCCCCTAAAGAGAATCAGAAACTTTAGACTGATATTCCGTGTTTCCCCGAAAATAAAACACCCTCCTAAAATAAGACACCCCAACTACCTTCTAGCCTAAAGTATGGAATTCCCCCGAAAATAAGGCATCCCCTACTTTAAACTAGGGCACACAACCCCACCCCACGAAAGTAAGGCGCCCCCCGAAATTAAGGCTGTCTGTTGCCACCCACTGATCTGGCATACTGGTCCATGGGCCCTACATCTTCCGTATGTCCCAATGCACACCGCACACCAACCCACACTTGAGGCACGTCCTGCCACATGCCTGACCCATGTCCCACCAGTATGTCCCACTTCTGATGTGCTCTTGGTCCCGGGGTGAGTATTCCGGGGAGGTCCGAGGGGGATGTCTTATTTCTCTCCCCTGGCCGGGGGGATGCCGGGAGTGAGAAATAAGACATTCCCAGAAAATAAGACATGGGGGGGATTTATCAAACTGGTGTAAAGTAGAATTGTCTTAGTTGCCCCTAGCAACCAATCAGATTCCACCTTTCATTTTTCAAAGAATCTGTGAGAAATGAAAAGTGGAATCTGATTGGTTGCTAGGGGCAACTAAGACAATTCTACTTTACACCATTTTGATAAATCTCCCCCATAGTGCCTGTTTTTGAGGTAAAAAAATATAAATGACAGTCTTATTTTCGGGGAAACACGGTATAATGCACTCTTCTAATTACTGTACATGTCCAAAAACTAGTAGTCATTTTTATAAAATGTGAAATCAATTTCAGAAATGTTTCACTGCTCATTGCCACCTACCTTATACCCCCCACATGTTAGACCTGCATTCCTCTTTGCCAGGACACACTTCATCCTCAGGAAAAAAGAACGCTCGATTTCATATTCTGCAAGACAAGGGAGCTAATATTAGAACTACGACATGATCTCTCTGAACGTACAACATGGCTTACAGCCTCCATATACACAACAGGTGACAACAGGCGGTAATTTACCCTGGACAAAGTGGGAATGATAGGGTTGGTGAGCTGTGAGCACTGCAGTCATCTCATCATGATCAGCGGGGTGTATGTATTCGTAGATGCTATTTCCAGTCAATTCTACCTACAGAAACAGAGGACTCCAATATCTTTAGTGCAATATAATACAAATGTAAGGAAAAAAATGCACAACACATCTAATTACCATCTAAACTAAGGCCATGTTCACACAACGTGTGAGACCGGCCGTTCCGTGACCCGGCCGGGTCACGGAACGGCTGCTCTCTGAAAAGATCATCACGGCCGATACTGCAGTACAGGCCAGATGATCTTTCGGCCCGCAGAGTTCTGATGCGGGCGCATCCATGCGCGCCCATATCAGAACTCCCTACTGCACGCTATGAAGCTTGCGGCTGGAGCCACTCGCTGAATAGTGTGCACTGACATGGTTTTCTACGGCCGCTATTCACTAAAAAGCATCCGGATGCAGAAAACTGACATGTCAGTTGTTTCCGATGCCGCTAGGGGTCCCGGCCGGAGCGTATACTATGTGCAAACACTCCGCCCGGGATCCCATAGACACCCGGCCAGGGTATTTTCTCGTATTAACTACGGCCATTGTTGCAATCAGCAACAACGGCCATAGAAATACGAAAAAATACGTTGTGTGAACATAGCCTAATTGTGTAAGGGTCCTTTTACATGCCAAGGACGCAAAGCCTTCAGAAGGCCCCATTAATTGCATGGCCAGGACGCATGAACGATCACTGTATTATTTGGGCGGCCATTTAAACGTCACCTGCTTACACAGTGAGATGTGTGGCCCATAGCAATAACACAAAAGATTAGATCATCCGAAGATCAGGCGTTTTCCCCGTCTTTGGCGGATCACTGACACTTTTAACGATTATCGGCTGAAGAAACGATTCTCAGCAATGCTTCTTGTCAATAATCGACCCGTGTAAAAGGACCTCTAAAGAAATCCAATGTGGCTCTTTCTAAGGGAAATCAGCAATTGTAAACTGGGAATATTGACACTACACATACATACTCCTAATCTATCAATACTATTCGATGATAAGATACTCTCATTAACACCTGCAAGTGTTATTGTACATATACAAATAGTGCCTAATAATCTCTTACCTGTGATAACCCCAGATGGACTGAAGCCGTCTCGGAGATATACATGATTTTCCCATCAGGTGCCACCACAAAGATGAAACCATCTAAGGTCTAAGCAGGAGAAAATAAAATGATCAGAAAAAAAGCGGAATCTGAAGAAGGAGTCTGGCAATTTTAAATATGATTTACATCTTGAAAGCACTTGGGTGGTCAGATGTCCCTTCACCTCTAGTTTAAACATCTCATTGTTGAATCAAACATGGTCTACAACAAGAGAGTGCTGTATGGGAAATGGGTTTAATCTTCTGTTGTTTAACATTTCAGATGCTTATCACCTGTAAACACTGGGAAGATATCTGACTCTCAGCAGGGAAAGTGGCTTTAAGCTACTACAATGCAGAAATCGACTTTACAGACTGTTCTGCCTCTCACTTCACTAGTATCTGATAAATAGTTTATACAAGTAACAACAGGGGATTAGATATGTATTTTCCTAAACACAACAATCATTCATTCCATTACAAGTTCTTTTCTTTCTTTTTTTTATTCAGTAACAACATGGAAGGCAGGAACTCCTGGCTTTACGGGAGAAGCGGTAATCTAAATAGAAAACTATAAAACCAACCTACATTTCAACTGATTTTAGATGGCAATAAAGTACGAAATACACGTATTATATATAGAAAAAAAGAGATTGTAGAGGGCACTCACCATTAAAAATTCCAAACTTTATTCAAAAATCTTCATTTAAAACGTCATGGCAGGACAAGCATGGGGATGTACGCCAACTCCTTCGGAGTTGGCATACATCCCCATGCTCATCCTGCCATGACGTTTTAGATGAAGATTTTTGAATAAAGTTTGGAATTTTTAATGGTGAGTGCCCTCTACAATCTCTTTTTTTCTATATTGACTACAGTGGACTGCATTTCCAGTAGAAGTGAGCACCCCATAATTTAATGACGAACTCACATCCATATTACAATCGTCTGTGGAAATAGAGAATGGAAAAAAATGACAAAGTAGTACCAGTGACTGTTTCCCCTGTTTGATAAATACACGTATTATGCCTCCCTAATACAGTAACCTAATATTAACACGGCATTTAGTCGAGGGCATTGTAGGAGCAAGTAAAACACATAGGAGTTTATAAGTTACACGCCATGGTCATTAAGTGTTCACTGAAAGGTCTGCGTTCTTTAATCATTAATCGGGAGAAGCAGTTTCCCTGTATGTTCTACCTGTAAAAGATGAGATCCCAGTTCTCGACCAACATTATCCAAGGAACTAGGTCTGCTGGAATGGCCCCAGGCTTCTCCGAGTCCTGTATGTGTAAACAAACAGAAGAATTGGTGAGAAAGCTAGATGTGGACTCCTGGACCAGAGGTCATCTGCTACATTATCTCACTGCAAACAGCAGCTTTTCACTCCAAGCACAATGCATCTCAAATACCCCGAAACATGGACACAAAGCAAAGACCGACTGTTGTAAAAAGTGTATACATAAATAAAATGAACAGTGGAATGGGTGCAGGACAAATACAACTGTAAGGATCCAAGAAACCAACTTACATTAGCTTTCATTGTGAAATCCCCCCCCCCCCCCTTAATATGAAAGTGGGGGGACTGGTAATTATAATAGGATATGGTCATATATAATGGTAGGGCCCTGTCTCTAAATTATTCACAATCCTTTTTAATACATATGAGTAAATTTATAACAGGTTAAACAAGTGGGTTACAGAAGAGAGGGTTTAATGCTCCTGAATCCAATGAAATGCTGTGATCTACAGACATATAGTAAAAGTTCATAGATAATATATAACAAATTATAATTGAGTAGAACAATTGTGATAGCAAAGACAGATAGATAGATCAATCGATAGATAGATAGATAGATAGATAGATAGATAGATAGATACATAGATACATAGACACATAAATAGATAGATAATACATAACAAATTACAAATGAATAGAACAATGGTGATAGTATTGATAGATCCATAAATAAAAAATAATAATAGGGATGGATAGATCAATAGATTCTATTCCATAGATGCAAGTAGTTGACATTTATATTTATACAGTCGTAAACATACAAATAAATTTTATATTTTATCAAACTTTTCTTGTACTTCCAAAACATAGCAGTCTATTGTTAGCAAATGTGAAATATACTATAAAAAAAAACTATTGTCCCTGCATGAGGAACTGCAGGGTAGTTGTAGGGCATTACGGCTAAAGTAGTATTCCTCCCTTAAGTGAGAGATTCCCCCCTTGTCTTTTGAGGGGGTTTTACTGGTAAATCCTTACCATATTTTTATATACTTAAATAAGCTGACCATATGTACTCTTAAACTTCTCCTCTCAAGGTTAAACTGATTTACTATTTTAATTCGAGATGAGCAAATTTACAGTAGCAACAGAGTGATGCGCTATGAAAAACAATCTTAAATCATTCACCCTATTACACAGGACGATGATCGTTACTTACGGTCGTTCTCGTCCTTTCTTGGCTGATAGACCAGGGAACGAGCGAACGACGCGTTATTACACCGAACGATGTTCGAACTATTTGTGAACGTTCAACGATAAAAATAAATCCAGATTCTATCAAACGATCAATGATTTCTCGTTGTTCATTTAATCGTTGCCTGCTATTGCTTGACACAAATATCCGAACGATGTAACGATTTTTTTGAACGATAATCATCCCGTGTAACAGGGCCCTTAAATATCCTGCTGGCCTTTTGATATTGCATGCTGTTCTGTGGTCTATGCTCTAAGAGTGCATCCAAATCCTTCACTTTAGTCTCTCCTAGTTATAATTCATTTAGGCCAGGCCTCCCATCCCATGGACCCGAGTTCATCTGAATGGTCTGCCCCTTTAAGCAGTAGTAAGCCCGATATGGTGCCGTGCAAGGACACGCCGATCAGCTAGATTGTATTTACTTCCCTATTATTAGTTTCAGTTAAAGGGGACATTGTTTCCATACATATCCGTATAAGCTGCTGCAAGGTAAAGCTATTGATCCCTCTTTGTATATATCAGGCAGATACATGTGCAGACATAGCAAGATACGGGAAACGTCAGGGCCGATTTTCAATGTGAAAAGTCATTTACTGCCGCTTCTAATACTACTAGTTTGTGCACCGATGCACATATATTTCTTTGTTTCATAACCTTTGGATACTAACAACACAGAACTGTGTCAAACCATTCCTAACCTGTTATGGGCAATGAGCGGAACTGATTGTTCAAGATATAGATATAGACCTAATGATAGTCGTAAAGCTTGTCTTTGACTACAAGGTGGGATAATACAATAGAACAATGACACGCTTTAAATGAGTGTCACTGCATAAACATTGTAACAGGACATAGTAAAGATTATGTATAAATCTTTACACATCAAACTAAATAGAGTCAGAAAAATGGTGAACAAATATTTAATTAAAAATAAAAAGCACGCAGCTAAGCAGTCTCTAAGTCTAAGGATGCCAACATACAGTGTGTACGCAGGTCACTTCAGGATAGTTCTGTCACCTAACTCCACCAGTTAAAGTTACACATGAGTTTTGTGATGTACACTGCAGATTTGGGGTATGTTCACACAACATAATATTTCAGTAAAGAACAGACACTGTTTGCAATGGAATCAGTGTCCGTTCTTTACTGCAGAGGCAGCATTACATTGAAGTCAATGCAATGTCGCCTGCTGTGTTCACACATTGTTATGTTAACACCCGTTCTTTAGAACGGTTGTTAAAATAATGTACCTGCCTATTATTTCCGGAAGCTGTCCAGTGAACAGCGTCTGGAAATAATGGTTGTTCACACAATGTAATCTGCGGTGTGGCCGTACTTTACATTGAAGCGAATGGCTAATTGATTTGCGGGCACACCCAACGGTGCCAGCAAATCAATAGTAAAAAAAGAACATTCCTGCAACGGATACAGAGGTGTACATGCCCGGCATCCGGCAGTTGCTATGCAATGGACGCTGTTAAACGTTGTGTGAACATAGCCTTAGGGTCAAAGTAAAAAATAATATGGTAAATAAAATTTATACAAACATATCAAATAAAAAGTCCTACATTCATCCAAAGATCACACACAGAAAATAATTTAGGAAAATATTCAGGATATTTATAAAAAAAATAAAAAATTGTAAGATCATCATTTCAAACACCGATCTAAAAACCACTGATTAAAAAAAAACAAAAAAACACTGATCTAAAGGCCTCCTCCACATTCATTTAGTAGTCCGGCTCAGTAGCAAATTCCCATTCATTTGAATAGGACAGTTCAAACTATCCAGTGTTTAATCTGGATCGGCGGACATGAAGGACACAAGTAAGCATTCTTGCTTCCGGCGTCTCCAACAACTGATAATTAACGGAAAAAAAGGATTGGACACCCATTTCTGGTAAAAGAAGAATGTTGGACGACCTGATGTATGTGAATACATGCCCCCTAGTACATTTTTTTCTTGCATAAATTATATCAAATCAGCCAGGTATTAAGCCCCTATTACACAGCCCCTATTACACAGGGTGACTGGAGGAGCAAACGAGCACTGTCAGCGCTTGTTTGCTCCTCGTTCCCTGCCGCCGCTATTACGCATGGCGTCGGCGAGCGGGTGAGTACAGGGGGGCCACGGGGAGCTGCGGGGGGGGCTGCCCGGGTGATCGCTAGATCGTCTGGGTAGCCCATAGCTGAAACTGGGTATGACTTAGGCCATGTTCTCATGGCAATTTTCAGCAGCCGTTATTAGATACTCAAAATAATGATTAACGATTTGGCATCCGGTGGTACATTTTTCTTAATTGTTTTCTTAATTTTTCTTAAATGTTATGCCATGCTATGACACTTTAAAAAATTTGCTAATATCTTAAATAAACACGGGCATACCAGCCATTAGCAGTAGCCATTTATGGTGATAATCACTTTTTTAAATTTCTTCAGAAGAATATTTGCTAAAATATATTATTATTATTATTATTATTTTAAATTATATTATATTATTATTTATAATTTTTAATTGTATCTATCTATGTGTATATATATATATATATATATATATTTATTATTATTATTAATATTATTATTATTATACAACCACACCAAAATAATATTTGGCTATGATACCACAACATCTTTTTAAGGTAAATACCGGCTGTTGCTTGTAAAATAACGTTATAACGGCGGCCGTAAATAATGATCATTATTTTAAAAAATGCAGTTTTTTTATCTAAAAAATACACTACTGTATAGTGAATACATTGAGCAAATTACATTAGCTAATTTATTTGGGGGCAAATATGAAAATTTTTTAAAGTCTATTGTCAAAATATTAACTTTCGAATAATAATAATAATAATAATAATAATAAATGTGTTTCCAAAAATTTGATAAAACAGCATGTCCTCACTGACTTAGTTCACAACTTACATTTCTTGTCAACACTGAAAGTTAAGCAGTTTTCTCCAAACTTGGCTTTTATGGAGGGCGTCATACATGTGGGCAGTGTCAGTGGATGTTTGAATATTGATAAAAAATAGAAGTAGTAATAATAGGAACAATACTTTTTCCACTATTACTATAGACTTACTTAATAACCTTTCAATTAAGCCTGATACTGTTTCAGTTGTTACCTATTGTCTTGCTGCCAGTAATGTAGCCATCATGTAGTTTAGTACAGAAGATTTAAAATTAATAAAATGTTTAATGTAAATATTATTTTCTTTTTCTAATTTAACGAATATAACATGTTAATAATTTTTTCATGTTTTGTTATTTTGTATTGAAAACAATTAAAAACAATAAAAACCGAAATAGAAATTGTTACAAAATGTGACTTATTCTACAAGTTTACCGCATACAAAATGACATTGTCTTTTACTTCTTGTTATATATTATTATTTCAGTTCATTGTTATTAGTATATCATCTTATAATATATCCAATCATGAGAATATCAGATTATGAAAGATAAAATTAATACCAGAAGATATTTAGTACCCTACAAAGTTACACATACCACTGTCATTCAGAGTTTACTGAGATTGCTGCATATAATTTTTTACATATTGTTTGGCGAACACTTCTATATTTTGCAAAGTATTGTGTTTGGAGAACATCCCGCTTCTGTTTTTTTTTTTACTTCTCCGTTTACACATACAATTTATTTTAACTATGTTAATTTCTTTCCAAAATGTTTTAAATTTTTTTTATAAATATTATTGGAAGTATCTGTTCATAATTTAACTTAGATCAATTTTCTGTATAACTTTTCATCTCCACAATTCTAAATAGAAAACAAAAGGTTTAAATCATTATGCTAAAATAGTAAGCATGTGTTCAAAGGAAATAGTTTGTACCGCTACAAAACAATTCAATGATATGAGCAATAACTGTTTCTATCTGATATAGTACAAACCAGAGTCTCCAATCACCCAAAGTATTAAATACCTGAAACAGCATTTCAGCATTTCAATAAATGGTCTGATCTGATGTTCAGTTTCCATTGCTTTTCAAAACATAGAAACATAGAAGATTGTTGGCAGAAAAAGACCACTGGGTCCATCTAGTCTGCCCTTTTAGTATTTCCTTTCTTATTATCTTAGGATAGATATATGTTTATCCCAGGCAGGTTTAAATTCTGTTATTGTAGATTTACCAACCAGATCTGCTGGAAGTTTGTTTCAAGTATCTACTACTCTTTCAGTAAAATAATATTTTCTCACATTGCTTCTGATCTTTCCCCCAGATAACCTCTCACTGTGTCCTCTTGTTTTTGAGCTCAGTTATTTTTACTAAAAACACTTCCCTCCTGAACCTTATTTAGTCCTTTAACATACTTAACCCCTAGACGACCCTGGACGTAGGGTTACGTCATGGAAGTCTGTCCCCAGACGACCCATGACGTAACCTTACGTCCTGGGTGTTTTTCCCGCTATGAAGCGCGCTCCGGAGCGGAGCGCGCTTCATAGCAGGTGGGGGCCGGCTGCAATCAGCAGCCGGGACCTCACCGGTAATGACACGCTGCAGCGATCGCGCGATGACACGCTGGCGCGACCGCGGCGTTTAAGTGTAAGTGACAGGGGGAGTCCCCTGTCACGTACCGATCAGGACCCCCGCAGTGTGACTGCGGGGGTCACGATCGTTGAAACGGACTGCTGGAGGTCTCTTACCTGCCTCCATGCGGTCCGATCGGCGATCTGCTACACTAAGCCTGCACAGGCAGGCTCAATGAGCAGATCGCCGATAACACTGATCAATGCTATGCCTATGGCATAGCATTCATCAGTGTAGAAATCAAAGTAATGTATGTACAAGTCCCCCAAAGGGACTTCAAAAGTGTAAAAAAAAAAAAGTTTAAAACACTAACACACTACCCCAAAACAAGTCTAAATCACCCCCCTTTCCCATTATATAAATAAAACATATAAAAATGAATAAATAGATAAACATATAATATACCGTAGCGTGCGTAATTGTCCGATCTATTAAAATATAACAAGCGTCATTGCGACCGGTAAACGGCGTACACGAAAAGAGGGGAAAAAGTGCGCAGATTACCGATTTTATGTTACATTATATATTAAAAAAATCAATAAAAAGTGATCAAAACGTCCGATCTTCACAAATATGGTATTAATAAAAACTAGAGATCATGGCGGAAAAAATGACACCCCATACAGCCCCGTAGGTGAAAAAATAAAACCGTTATAAGCGTCACAATAGGCCCATTTTATTAATATTTAATTGCCAAAAAAAAGGATTTCATAAAAAAATATATATAACATTAGAGAATCTGTGTAACCTGCATATGGTTGTGTTCGGACCTATAGAATAATTGTATCATGTCGCTTTTACCATATAGTGCATTACGTAGACACAGGAACCCCCCAAACGTTACCATATTGCATTCTTTCTTACGATTTCACCTTTTTATATCTTCATAAATAATATATTTGGAATTCTATCATACATGTTATGGTAAAATGAATGACGCCATTACAAAGTACAACTATTCCTGTAAAAAACAAGCACTTACATGGCTTGTAGATAGAAAACTGAGAGTGCTAGAGCTCTTAAAAGGGGAGGAGGGAAAAACGAAAGCACTAAGATCAAAATTTGCACGGTCCACTGGGTCATTTTGGGCCTGGTCCTCAAAGGGTTAAAGGTTTCAATCATGTGCCGCCTTTCCCTTCTTTCCTCCAGACTATACAGATTATGTGTATGTCAATTCACAAAAAAGTAACTCAATTACAGATTGAGGCTACGCTGAAACACTGTCTATTAACATTATTATTATTATTATTATTATTATTATTATGATTATGATTATTATTACATCTGGTTAAGGTGCTGAGATCTGAGTTATCTCTGAGCCTGCCCACTGCAGCAGTGTTTTTTGATAGGTCAGAATAGTGGATCGATTACACCTTTAAATGCTGTAATATTGTATCTAAATGTTTACCTCTTTATCAAAATCTTATTATTACTATTATTGATCTTCATTAGGAATCATTAGGGAACAATACACAGCACACAGTCTTCAAAAACAAGTCTGTATACTACAGTAATAGAAAAAAGCGGTTTCTTCTCTAGTTAATGATTAAGACTGCTAAACATTACCAATACCTTCCATCTCAGAACTGCCGAGCTACACAGCTACTGAAAGTGAACAAGATCATTTGCAATCTCATATGTATAAACCAGTCAATGCAGGCAAATTATTGTGTAATTTAGATACAACATTTATGAAGATGTCTCCAGCAAGTCAATATATCATTATGTGTCATGAGCTCGACATTGGGAGAGGGGTTGATCTTAATGATGAACTTTTGTTAAGAGTTTTTTTTTTTTTTTTTATTCTCAAGAACATAGGAAGTCTTAGCTGCTGGACCATCCGCCAATGTGGGTTCTATTCCATGCGATGAATTTCTTCCTGGAAAACCCCTTCTAGTATTGTACAGTTCTAATTTCCAAACCGGCACAATGAGGATCAGTGACCTACAGGTTTCTGGTTACTGATAATATTAGTCATATAGGGAGCGTATTGAATTTCCAAGATAAATGCCTGACAGTAATCATTATAAAAACAAACGTGTATGTATGACACCCACAGGTCAACCAAAATACTGGAATTAGGGATGGTCCGAACCTGCCGAGGTTCGGGTTCGTACGAACCCTGACTCTCGGCAATGATTCCCGCTGTCTTAAACCTCCGTGGAGAGGCTGGATACAGTGGGAGGACAGCCTGGAAAACCGGGATACAGCCACAGCCACCCTCTCCACGGAGGTTTAAGACAGTGGGAATCATTGCCGAGAGTCTGGGTTTGTACGAAGCCGAACCTCGGCAGGTTCGGACCATCCCTAACTGGAATCATTGGAGTCTGGCATAGAATTATGTGAAAATTTAGACAAATACAGAAAATAATGCAGATGCTTTTTTTTTTGCATAGAACGTTCCGTTATCAGTGTAGCACACCACAGAAATATATATAGAGGATCAGGGACTCCAATCTATTGATAGACTCCCTGCTCCTGTAGGTATTGTGCGGTACTGAGCAGAGATTAACATGTGCGTTATCCCTCACTGTACTGTACTGTAGACTTGTCTGAATCACACCATCAAGCTAGCACTAAGCTGGTGTGACAGCTGCACTGACACATTGTGGCACCTTGATGTCACTCCTCCGTAATGTATCTGTAATGCCAGAGGGGTAAGGAGATTGAATCTAAAAGTGTCTGCCGCCAACACCACACATTAGCAGTAGGGGCCCAATTACATGGAAAGATTATCATGCGGACTGAATCAAATTTAAGCAACGTGTGTATGCAGGCAACGATCAAACGGCCAATGAAAATTTGTTTGCATGTTGTTGATCGCATCTTTTGAGCTGACCATAAAATCATTGTTAATCGTTCGCTAATCGACCCCAAATCTTTCGTTGTATGTACACATAGGGAGAGATTTATCAAATTGCCGTAAAGTAGAACTTGCTCAGTTGCCCCTAGCAACCAATCAGATACCACTTTTAAAACCTCTCAGATTCTTTGGAAAATGAAAGGTGGAATCTGATTGGTTGCTAGGGGCAACTAAGACAGTTTCACTTTACACCATGTTTAATAAATCTCCCACATAGTTCATTCATAATTACAATCGTTCGTATACTAGAGTGTACAAACTATTGCAGTTACGATCATACCATCATTCCATGTATTATGGTGAATGATTTCAGGTCCTTCCCAAAAGCCTCGTTTGCAATTTATCGCTAATCGGAGAAAACAAAAAAACGATTTGTCTAATGGGACACTGGCACATGGTTGACAAAAGGAGTATTTTACTTATGCAAGAAACGTGACATATTACTTTATACCAGGTTCTAAAAGGCTTTCTGGACTTTTTTGATGGAGTTTATTAATTTTATTAAGCACTTTATATATACAGACAAAAATAAAAGGAAATGAGAAAAAAAGGTACAATACATTTTTTTGAAACTTTATTTAGATTTTCTAAACTGTCTCTGTGTACAGAACGTCTATCATACCTACTAACTTCTCAGGGAAACATCACAACCTCAGCTGTAAGAAACCTGTAACTGCTATAGTGCCATAAGAAACATGTTGTAGTATCAATGTATAGGCTATGTCCACACAACGTTTCAGCTCCGTTTAAAATTACGTCTGTCATTTTGAGGCTAAAATAACGGATGTCATTTAGCTGTCTGGCCTCCCCTTATTATTCTATTACATTATTCTAGTTGGGGTTACTAATTGGCCTTTGGTGGTGGCTTCATTGAAAAGTCCATTGAATTTAATAGTAAAAACGGAGAAAGAACAAAAACTGTGTGTGAACAATTAATAAAAAACGGCCGCTGTTTGCAAAAGACGTCCGAAAATAATGATCATGTTCATTATTTTGACGTCTGCGGTAAAAACGTCCATTATTCAATACATTGTGTGCATTGGACGTCCGTCTTTCCATTGACTTCAATGCATTGCCATTGCAGTCAGTTAAATCGCGGCAATAGCGTCCGTTTTTTAAATAGCAAAATCGTCCGCCTTTTCTCTATTTTTGACTTTGTGTGAACATAGCCGCATTGTGCAATAATTCAACAACTGGGGTGAGCGGTATGTGCAGTTGAGAGATAGCACCCACGTCCCACACAGTCAGTAGTGTGTCCTTAGTATACCTCTATCGCTCTATTCCTGTATAGCTGCATCGCCACAAACTAAAATAAGGAGTCAGACGCTGGCACTCAGTACAACGTGCATGGCTGTGTGACTGTCCTCAGTGCTGTGTCACGGCCATTCCACTGAGCTGAGACTGACAAAGCAACAGTCTGGAGGCACAATAGAAGCGGCAGCCTGGGTTGATAGCTCTATAAAATGCTTATTTATAAGTCTGTAACAAATCTTTATTCATCTCACTACAACACTTCTGAGGGGATAAAGGCTGAATCATGAGAGGTGGTCTGGTCTCCTGTCCCTTTCAATACATTCACATGGGCTTATCCTACAGAGGCTCCCAATAGCCCTATCCAAACATGCTTCTTTTAACATTGCCATCTGCCTCCTACCTTCTTCTCCAGCTTACCACTATTATCTCCAGCCCTTTCTCTATCCCTGCCCCCTACCAATCTGATCCTCTATTTGCTGGACAGACCACCTATCCAGATGCTCTACGCTAGTACATGGTAACTTCCCTTAGGGCCCTATTCCACGGACGAACAGCTAACGATTTAACGACAAACGAGAAATTGTTGGTAGCTTGATCGAATTTGAACTATTTTTATCATTGATCGTTTGCACATCGTACGGTGTAACAAGGCGTCATTCAGTCGTTTGCAGTAGCAACGACAGGACGACCCCAAGGACGATTATAAGTAATGATCATCAATCCGTGTAATTGGGTGGACGGTTTCAGGTCGTTCGCCATAGCGGCCGTTTGAGATCGTTTATAGTCCAAAAATCGCTTTGTGGAATAGGACCCTTACAGTACTAGGAGAAGGATGGGTGTGTGATCTGCCAACCTTCTTACAGAAGTGATACAATGACTATGGTTCTATATAGTAATCAGGATACATACGGCATTAGTTCTATATAGTAATCAGGATACATACGGCATTAGTTCTATATAGTAATCAGGATACATACGGCATTAGTTCTATATAGTAATCAGGATACATACGGCAATAGTTCTATATAGTATTTAGAATACATATGGCAATAGTTCTATATAGTAATCAGGATACATACGGCAATAGTTCTATATGGTAATCAGGATACATATGGCAATAGTTCTATATAGTAATCAGGATACATACGGCAATAGTTCTATATGGTAATCAGGATACATATGGCAATAGTTCTATATAGTAATCAGGATACATATGGCAATAGTTCTATATAGTAATCAGGATACATATGGAAATAGTTCTATATAGTAATCAGGATACATATGGCAATAGTTCTATATAGTAATCAGGATACATACGGCAATAGTTCTATATAGTAATCAGGATACATACGGGAACAGTTCTATATAGTAATCAGGATACGTACGGGAACAGTTCTATATAGTAATCAGGATACGTACGGCAATAGTTCTATATAGTAATCAGGATACATATGGCAATAGTTCTATATAGTAATCAGGATACGTACGGCAATAGTTCTATATAGTAATCAGGATACGTACGGCAATAGTTCTATATAGTAATCAGGATACATACGGCAATAGTTCTATATAGTAATCAGGATACATACGGCAATAGTTCTATATAGTAATCAGGATACATATGGCAATAGTTCTATATAGTAATCAGGATACATACGGAAATGGTTCTATATAGTAATCAGGATACATACGGAAATGGTTCTATATAGTAATCAGGATACATACGGCAATAATTCTATATAGTAATCAGGATACATACGGCAATAATTCTATATAGTATTTAGGATACATATAGCAATAATTCTATATAGTAATGAGGATACATACGGCAATAATTCTATATGGTATTTAGGATACCTATGGCAATAGTTCTATATAGTAATCAGGATACATATGGCATTAGTTCTATATAGTAATCAGGATACATATGGCAATTGTTCTATATAGTATTTAGGATACATACAGCAATATAAGTCAGGGACCATAGTTGCTCATTAATCTTAGGTTAGGAAAAGTCAGTCCTGTAACTCTGCGGACAGGAAATGAAGAGAAAGCTCGGTGTTAATCTGTAACCAGGTCACAGTAGAATTTAACACCAACTTTTCGCCATCAATTCTTCACACAGAGTTGCCTTTCATTTATACGGCTTTGTCATATCAGACAATGATAACAATGGGGACAGTAATGGAAGCCTGATTTCTTATACAGTACACTCTCTTACATGATATGATGTACATGCAGCTCCTCACTAGCCTGCACACTTCACAGATTTTCCCTTCTATACTGTGATTTTTGCACTTGACCTACCGCAGTGGCAAATTCTGCAAATCCTTTGATTAAGTCTCTTTAAAAAATAAATGGAAACTGGCCGCCCCTTTCATCAGGATTACACTGAAAACTAGATCTAAAGATCCCTAGTAACATGGAGAGGCTACAGGAATAATGAGCTACAAATAGAATCAAGCAGCTTACTAAAGGGGAGGGGGGATACTCAATAATCACTACCCCTTCCCCTTATTAGCCCTATTAGGAGTGAAGCCCCACAGCTTCTGCCTCCTTTATGATAGATAGATAGATAGATAGATAGATAGATAGATAGATAGATAGGAGATAGATAGATAGATAGATAGATAGATAGATAGATAGGAGATAGATAGATAGATAGATAGATAGATAGATAGATGATAGATAGATAGATAGATAGATAATAGGAGATAGATAATAGATAGATAGATAGATAGATAGATAGATAGATAGATAGATAGATAGATAGACAGATAGATAGGAGATAGATGATAGATAGATAGATAGATAGATAGATAGATAGATAGATAATAGGAGATAGATAACGGATAGAAAGATATGAAAGAGATATGATAGATAGATAGATAGATAGATAGATAGATAGATAGATAGATAGTAGATAGAAAGATATGAGAGAGAGAGGGAGAGAGATAGATAGATAGATAGATAGATAGATAGATAGATAGATAATATGAGATAGATAGATAGATAGATAGATAGATAGATAGATAGATAATATGAGATAGATAGATAGATAATATGAGATAGATGCATATTGCACTCTCTAGTATACAGTAGCAGGGTGCAGCCATGTTAATGCATCCCTTGTAAATACAGCGTGACCCTCGGATTACCTCGATGGACTGGCTTCACAGACTCAGTAATTTCCTGAAAATGAGATTTCGATTTATAAAACAAAAAAGCAATTAGTAACCAAATGAGGCGGAGCAGATCCAGTGAAATTGGCCTAATCCCAGAGGCATCATTTGGGCCAGGTCTTGGAGAATGAGCGAGCCCGGCTGCTTTGTGCAGTAGGGAAATTGCTGCAGCTACTTTATCAAGGCCAATATATATCTCATCCCAAGTCACTAACCCTTGGAAGGCAATTCATTAGGATCTCATAGACACTCGCATCTACAGCATACTGCTGATCCTACAGCTTCTATAGCTGCAATATCACACATACATATATAGATCGGTGTACAACATATACGCTGAAACATACAACCTTTGGCTCTTATTGAACTACAAGCACAAGCATAGCAATCACACACAGGCGTCATAATGGAGTATATGAGCTCAAAATAAACTGCTGGCAGATACAGCTCCATAGGATCCTCAGGCTGGCAAACATTGTAGCTTTTTAAATAGGAGATAGATAGATAGATAGATAGATAGATAGATAGATAGATAGATGATAGATAGATAATAGATAGATAGATAGATAGATAGAAGATAGATAGATAGTTATTAGATAGATAATAAATAGATAGATATGAGATAGATATAAGATAGATAGATAGATAGATAGATAGATAGATAATAAATAGATAGATAATAGATGATAGATAGATAGATAGATAGATAGATAGATAGATAGATAGATAGATAGGAGATAGATAGATAGATAGATAGATAGATAGATAGATAGATATGAGATAGGGTCCATTAACACAGAAAGATTATCTGCCAGATTATCTGCCAAAGATTTGAAGCCAAAGCCAGAAATGGATTTGAAAAGAGGATAAATCTCAGGCTTTCCTTTATAACCTGATCTCTGGTTATAGTCTGTTTCTGACTTTGGCTTCAAATCTTTGGCAGATAATCTTTCTGTGTAAATGGACCCATAGATAGATAGATAGATAGATAGATAGATAGATAGATAGATAGGAGATAGATAGATAGATAGAAGATAGATAGATAGATAGATAGATAGATAGATAGGAGATAGATAGATAGATAGATAGATAGATAGATAGGAGATAGATAGATAGATAGATAGATAGATAGATAGATAGATAGGAGATAGATAGATAGATAGATAGATAGATAGATAGGAGATAGATAGATAGATAGATAGATAGGAGATAGATAGGAGATAGATAGATAGATAGATAGATAGATAGATAGAAGATAGATAATAGATAGATAGATAGATAGATAGATAGATAGATAGATAGATAGATAGATAAATAGATAGAAGAGAGATAGATAGATAGATAGATAGATAGATAGAAGATAGATAGATAGATAGATAGATAGATAGATAAATAGATAGATAGATAGGTAATAGATAGGAGATAGATAGATAGGAGATAGATAGATAGATAGATAGATAGATAGATAGAAGATAGATAATAGATAGATAGATAGATAGATAGATAGATAGATAGAAGAGAGATAGAAGATAGATAGATAGGAGATAGATAGATAGATAGATAGATAGATAGATAGATAGATAGATAGATAGGAGATAGATAGAAGATAGATAGATAGGAGATAGATAGATAGATAGATAGATAGATAGATAGAAGATAGATAGATAGATAGATAGATAGATAGATAGATAGGAGATAGATAGATAGATAGATAGATAGAAGAGAGATATAGATAGATAAGAGGAAAGCTGTGAAATGGCAATAAATGCCAGCTTGATAATTTAGGGGTGCTGTATTACATAATGCAAGGAGGGAATAAGGGCCCTGAACGGAATGTTCTGCATTACAAACAGTGGGGGCAGTTTCAGAATGACATAATCCCAGTGCTGATCCTGTGTATTTGTTGTTTATCCATAATAGGACATTTGCCTAATTCCACAAATTTTCACAATAACTTGACACAGAATTGACTATTTTGCTGCCAGGCAAAACAGTTGAGAAGAGAAGGTTACCCAGGCCTCTCTATAGCCAGGGTACAAGGGTGCTTAATAGACTGCTTATTAAAAGGACAACAAAGGATCACACTGCAGCTCTGACCCATTGACAATGTGACAGCATTCTTACACCAGCCAGATCAATGTGTCTTTTGTCTGGAACAAGACAATCATTACCTTATGCGTCAATCACTTTCTTTTTACTTAACCTAATTGTAGCATTTGATATATTTTGATTATTATTTGATATATTATTATCAAGCATATAACAATCTGGGTTATCTATTAGGACTATTGCATAGCAAATTTTTTGTTTATATAGTACACAGGGAGGAGGGAACAATACATACACTAAGCCTATTTTTAGCTGTCTTTATTTTAAGGAATTCCACATACTAGTTCTAGCCCGTGTGCTCACACTTTTTTTGGCATATCACTAGCAACCTGGCATATTATATACTCAGTTATATCATAACTGATTAGACAACCCCACTTTCAGTCATTAAATGTGAAAAATCTGTTTATTGGAGAAAAATATGACATTATTATTAGTACCAGAGCAAGTTGATGAGAACGCCAAAGAGGGTGGTCCCGAAATTCAACATCTGATTCAAAGACACAAGTTAACTATAGCTATGGTATTATTTAGAGACGGCAAGAAACAGGCTGGGTTAAAGGAGAAGTCCAGCGCGGGGGGGGGGGGGGGGGGTTGGGTTAAAAAAAAATCATTACGGGCAGGGAGTGGGGCCAAATAAAAAAAAAAAGACATTGGGGGAGATTTATCAAACATGGTGTAAAGTGGTGTATTGTCTTAGTCGCCCCTAGCAACCAATCAGATTCCACCTTTAATTTTCCAAAGAGTCTATGAGGAATTAAAAGTGCAATATAATTAGTTGCTAGGGGCAACTGAGCCAGTTTCAGTTTACACCATGTTTGATCTCCCCCATTATTCTTACCGATCCTTGTGTCCTCGCTGCACCACAGAGCTCCCGCACCCTGCCGGCTGTAATCTTCTCCCTAGGCCTTACGACCCGGGTTTCACATCACAGACTGGTGGGATTTAGCCCGCTCAGGCAATCAGTGACTGCAGTGGTGTCCCGCCTGGCTATGTAAGGCATCCATCAGCCAGGTTAGGACGTAGTTGAAGGGGATCTCGGAGGACAGCCGGAGGGGTCCAGGAGCGGGATGCGGCTCTGTGCAGGCTTTGGGACAGGTGACTATTATTTGTTTTATATTCCCCCACCTCCACCCCACCCCACCCCCTGCCCATAATGATTTTTTGCTTCCCCGACGGACTTCTCCTTTAACATTAGCATAAATAGCCAGCTGGGTGTTACTAGTTAGGGGCACATCCCCCAGCTGTGATTGGATACTGTCAGACAGTACAGAGACACGCCCCCCATTTGGTAACACCCAATTGGTTATTTGATCATAGATTCCTAGAAGGAGAACAAAGGATCAGAACATCACAGAGCTATAAGAAAAGATGCTCCCGAACTGCTAGCTCATGGGGGATTCCGGAATTTACTGACACAGGCCACATCAGGAGATGCCACACGTCCTCTTTACATCAACAATTGTATCTCATATATTCTACAAGAAGGAAACTGCTGAAAACTTGCATCAATTTATATCAAATCAGGCAGAATCCATTCTTATATTTTATAGAACCCAAGCGACTGAGTGGTATAAATAAAACATGACCCCATGTAATCACTTTATAATAATTTAAAAAAAAAATTTAAAAAACATCATCAAACACAGGTAGTATAAGCTCAAGCTTTGGCTACGTGCGCACGCAGTATATTTAGCCGTACGTTAAGCCTCAAATTAGTCAGTATTTTTTTTCCAAGATCCAGGAATCGGTCCAAAACACAAAATCTTCCCATTGCCGTTTTTCTAGCGTCAGTTCTACTCCTGGTTTTGACTAAAAATATAATATAATAGCTTAACTCCAATAAGTCTCCAATAACTGTTGTTCAGCAGACAGTTCTCTCTCCCATCCACAGGAACATTGGGCATTGACAATTCTTTCTCTGTTCTCTATAATGAGGAGTATCCAGCAGCCAAACTGCCCTGGCGGCTAATCTCTCTGAAAACAAAGGGGTCAAGCAGTAATTTTTTTCATCATGCTGACCCCATTCTCTGCTGCAATCATCTGTCTGTGGACAGTCAGGAAAGACCCATACACCTGACGGCCAAGCCTGCCACAAGCAGAGAGTATGGCTGACAAGAATTATATGTAACTAGAATGGTTTGTGGCTGCTGTTTATAATGACCTCCAACCTGAAGCAAAAACTTCAGGTTGTATAGAAAGGGATTTTGGGCATATCCCATTGATTTCTATTTCATTTTGGCATATTCCATACCACTAACTGGATTGGAAAGCATAATGAATGTAGCTGAATACAAATTGTGTTATGTCCGGCTTAGTAAGAGCAATACAAGACAAGTTCTGACTGAGTGAAGTTGCACAACTCTGCACAACCACCTGCTACTCTTTCTGTTTCAGGCCAAATGTAGGCCGGAGCTGCTACATAGGATGAAGGGCCCTCGGCAGTACAGTATTATATGCAAAGGGCAGAGAAGCCAGGAAATAATGGAAGAGAAGGGGATAGCTTCCTGGTCTCCGGTACAGCTCACTAACATGTGACCATTTTATTTCCTATACTGTTAAAGGGGTAGTTCACAAACAAACAAAGAAATCTTTCAAATCAACTGGTTCCAGATTTATAGATTTATAATCTACTTCTATAAAAAAAAAAAAAAAAATATCAAGCCTTACAGTACTTTTCAGCTGCAGGAAATGGTGTATTCTTTTGAGTCTGACACAGTGCTCTCTGCTGCCACCTCTGTCCATGTCAGGAACTGTCCAGAGCAGTAGCAAATCCTCAAAGTAAACTTCTGATTTTTTTAAAAAAGAAGTAAATTACAAATCTCTGGCATTTTCTGGCACCAGTTGATTTACTAGAAAATAAAATTCAGTGAACAACCCCTTTAATGGGAACGTGTCATCATTCTGTCTGAACCACAAGTCATCAGGGTTGTCCTTAGTGGTTTCCGTCTGCCACACAGACCTTGATTGATAGATCTCTCCATATACCCAAACTGTATACCAGCCTCCAAAGCTGGTGTGGCAGGGAGAAGCTGCCATGGACTGTCCCCGTGACTTGTGATTCAGTCAGTATGAAAGTGACGGTAAATTTAACAGCTTAACTTTGAAACTTTCTACATAGATCATCAAAAATAAATAGAAATTGGAATAAGGCGGTGTTCACATCTGTCCTGTGAATTCTGGTTTTCAGTTTCATTATGGAAGTAGAAAAAAAAAAAAGATGTAAAAGACAGCAGAACAAATGGACTTTATAGTTGGGTCCACCAGGTTCTGTCGTAGTGTCCATCATTTTGATACAAAAAAAACTTTACTGCATGTTGCATCCTATCAAAAGTGAGACAATCTATCCCTCAGCCCCATGTGTTGCACTATTTATGTTCTGATCCTGTGGCTATATGGAACATGTTTGTGGCACTTAGCTATAACAAAGCAAAGGAGCAGCTGGTACTTCCAACATAAGTTATGCTGCATGTTCTGTGCAGACACTGCTCCAGCAAGGGGTGAAACAATCTGCCGCTGAAGTACATACTGTAAAGGGCAAATCAGGCAGATATCTCCCTGTGTAATAGAGCCAACAATCAGCAGATAAACAAGCACACACTCAACGGTCTGCTGATCGCGGTTAAAAAAATTACCTCCCGTAGGTGGCGCATCTGTCCATGCAATAAAAGATGTGCAGCCTACAGCTAAAGAAAGGAAAGAGATAAACGCACATTGCCAGGGATTTCATGGAGCCCTGCCAGCACGATTATTGGGCCTAGTAAGCGAGCGCTGATCTGTGTAAAGTGAGACTGGCTCAGTTGCCCCTAGCAACCAATCAGATTCCACCTTTTATTTTCCAAAGAGTCTGTGAGGAATGAAAGGTGGAATCTGATTGGTTGCTAGGGGCAACTGAGCCAGTTTCACTTTACACTATGTTTGATAAATCTCTCCCAATGTCTTTTTTAGTAAAATAACGGCCATTATTTTCAGTCATCAATGATTTCCATTGAAGCCTATGGAAACAATGGCTGTTAGTTGACACAATGCACAGAATAATGGCCGTTTTTCACAGCGGTCGTCATATTAATTTTCAGGACATTTATTGGCGGCCGTTATCTAGCGAATAACGCCCATTATTTTAAGTTTTTCCGTCTTGTTAACTATATTCAATGGACCTTTAAAGGGTAACTATAATCTTTAGCGGGTGCTAAAAACTGCCACCATGCTCCCGATGCAGGCACGATGTAGGCACAATCCATCAGCACAGTTGCGTATCCGAATCAGGCCTGCGTATCAGTAAAAAAAATTTTGATGTCTATCCTACCACCCACTAAACATTATAGTCACCCTTTAAGCGGCCATCATTCAAGTCAACATAGCCTCACTGTGGGTTTATTGCAGGTTTTCCTTCAAATACCTTTATTGGGGAAATCAAAGTCTGCGATAAGTTACATTATTTGTAGTGGGGAGTCAGGAGGCACACTTAGGCCTCAAAATAGCCATCAAAATGACGGCAGATTTTCATGGCCAGCGATCATTTAACAGCAAATAATGGACTTTTTTTTAAACAACAGCTGTTGCTTGTCACTAAATGGTTGGCGTCCACAAAAAGCGGCCATCATTTTGACGGTGTGTGTGAACATAGCCATACACATGAAATATTCACCTGGTCCCACAAATATCAGCTGGTTCAGTTGACACATCTAATAAGAACTGACCTACACTCCAGATTAGTGCAAGGTATTTAACTGAAACAAATTTTTAGTATAAGGCTATGTTCACACAACGTCAACGGACGATTTTGCAATTTAAAATAATGTCTGTTTTAACTGATTTAACTGACTGCAATGGCAATGCATTGAAGTCAATGGAAAGACGGCCGTCCAATACACACAATGTATTGAATAAAGAACATTTTTCCCACAGACGTCAAAATATTGATCTTGATCATTATTTTCGGACATCTTTTGCAAACAGCGGACGTTTTTTATTAGTTGTTCACACAAATTAAGTCACAACCAAAGGCCAATTAGTAACCCCGAACTAAAATAATGTACAAACACCAGTCATTGCACTAAGGGGAGGCCAGGCTGCTAAATGATGTCCGTTATTTTAGACGTCATTTTAAAGGGAGCTGAAAAAACATTATGTGAACATAGCCTATAAGTAGGAGGCAGTTCTGATCTCCTGACGGCCAGCTTCACACTATGTAAAAATATCTTTTAGGCCGGGTTTACATATGTCCGGCGGTGCGGCGGCGTTTCCCTCCGGCGCAGGAGAAAAGCGCCGGAGGGAAACGCATCTTTGAACTGATCCCATTGTTTTCAATGGGATCGTTCAAAATGTGCGGCGGTGACCTAGTGGCCGCCGCATCGCCGGACCGTCGGTGCGTTAGGACGCATCTTGCAGCGTCCTGGCGGACCGCCGCTCCGGTGATGCGGCGCCGCACCAATTCAATCGAATAGAGCGCCGGATGCCTCGCCGGGCAGGACGCATGCCGTTCGGCTCTGGCATCCGGCGTTCAGGCAAATAGTAACACAAAATAAACATATATCTCCCCCTGTGTGCTCTCCCCCTCCCCTATAGTCCCCCCTTGGTCCCCCAGTAGTATATCACCCCCCCTGTTTCTCCTCCAGTAGTATATAGCCCCCCTGTTGCCCCCCCCAGTAATATTTAGCTTCCCTGTGTGTTCTCCCCCAATTAGTATACAGCATTGCTGTGCGCTCTCCCCCAATAGTATATAGCCCCCCATGTGCGCTCTCCCCCTCCCATATAGCCCCCTGTGCACTCTCCCCTTGTAGTATATAGCCCCCCTGTGAGCTCCCCCAATTAGTATATAGCCCCCGTGCGCTCCCCCGCAAATCCCATTGAAAATGACAGGAAAACATACTGGGGAAAAAAATGTCAACTGATGAGCGCAACTTGTGACAACTGATGACAACTGATGGAAACTGATGGCAACTGATGGTTTTTAATGAAAAGACGGATAGAAAAACTGATGACAACTGATGCATTTTTGGCATCAGTTGTGACATCAGTTGTGGTCAGTTTTTAGGCAAAAAACGCAACTGATGCCAACTTATATATGTAAACCCAGCCTTACAACAACAGCATCAGTGCACAAAAAAAAAATGCCCATCATTTTATTAATCATGGCCTCTATTTGCACAATGGCAACCGTCGTTATCAAAGACGGACGTAATTTTTAAATTGCGTGAACCTAGCCGATCTCAAGAAAGACTTTAAAAGAATTTATTTCTTTTAAAAAAAAAAGTATTGTATTTTTGTTTTTTCTCGATTGTTGCTATGAGTGGACAACACTGTGTCCAATGTCCTCAGTCTTTCTTGGAGAGACATGTTCAGATATTAGGAAGAGCCCGGCACTCACCAAGTAAATTATGCTCCCCTAAGCTGATGAAGGCCATGCTTGGCCGAAACACGTTCTTGTACCATATGTTTGCTACACTACAATAAAGAAGCATAATTTACTTGGTGAGTGCCGGGCTCTTCCTAATATCTGAACATTTTTCTCACCTCGAGCACCACCGCCACAGAAGTGCCGTCTTCTACATATTTCTTGGAGAGACAACATCTTTTTCTATAGGGTTTCTATTTAGGAAATTAGTTGCTTAAATCTAATATAATAGCTGCTGAAATATAAAGAAGAACGTCCATCTCTGAATCAGCAGCCATTACACTCAATCTTCTGCCATGTCTATGTGTCTCCAGTGAAAAAGCTGCTACTTTCCTTTATATAAAGCAAATCATTAAGAAATATCAGCTTAAATATTACATTGCTTAGTGGTATTTTAGTGAATTATAACCCAGAGGGAAACTAATGTAAGAAGTGTTACCCTAGTAGTATCATCACTGGACATCTCCTTGTGCCAGTAGGCAGTATAAGCACAGCATAGTCACATCTGCATTGTAATGTACTGCTTCATGTTATGCCATTGGAACAGAAAACTGAAAAAATGACAGACGCCAGTGACACTAGACAGACATCACTAACATATAATGGATCTACTGGGTTCTGTTACAGTGGCCTTCACATAGTAAGAACATTGCTGCATCATGCACTACAGTATATTAAATATGATGAAATCTGCAACAGAGCCTCCAACACAGGTGTGAACAGAGCCTTATGCTGCGTTTACACTAAACGATTATCGGTCAAATTTTCACGATAACTATCGCATTTGAGCGATAATCGGCTCGTGTAAACACAGCAAACGATCGAACGACAAGCGAGAAATCGTTCCTTGTGATCTTTCAACATGTTCTCAAATCGGCGTTGGTCGTTCGCTAAAAATTCTCAGATCGTTTCGTGTAAACAGTCTTTTAAAGATTCACCCTGTGTGAGATAGGCTTAAGCGATCTTAAAACGATCGCAATAAGGCTATGTTCACACAACGTCAACAATGGAGAAAAAACATCCGATTTCGCTATTTAAAAAAACATCTGTTTTTGCAGCAATTTAACTGACTTCAATGCAATTGCATTGAAGTCAATGGGAAGACGGATGTCCTATGCACACAAGGCATTGGAAAACGGACGTTTTTGCCGCTGACGTCAAAATAATGAACATGAACATTATTTTCGGACGTTTTTTGCAAATAGCGGACGTTTTTTATTAGTTGTTCACACACAGTTCTTCTATTGTCACCGCTCTTTCTCCGTTTTTACTTTAAAATTCAATGGATTTTTCAATTAAGCCGCAACCAAAGGGCAATTAGTAACCCCAAACTAAGATAATGTGCAAACACGGGGATGCCAGGCTTCGAAAAACGTCAGTTATTTTAGACTCAAAATAACGGACGTCATTTTAAACGGAACTGAAAAACACATTGTGTGAACATAGCCTAACGATTTATCTCTTCGTCTAAACGCTGATCGTTATAAAAGCCAACTTGTTGCTTAGAAATCGTTAAACGATCGATCAGGTGAAATATCGCTCCGTGTAAACGTAGCATTACTATGTCCAGCTGTGGATGCTGGAGCACTGCACAAGAATTTTATCAGTTGTGTCCAACAAAGGCAAAAAAACAACGGACCCTGAAACAAGTGAACTCAGGCTTCAATATAGATTGCACAGCTGTAGGAATTAAAAGGCTGATGTAGGAAGGTGAAAACACACAATGTGGTTCCAGGGCGGCTGCTTTGTGGTTGGCCAAATGCACTAAATAGTTTGTTTTGTTTGTTTTATACTTTCTAGTTTTTGCCATTTTGCAGTGGATATAATTGCTAAAACTGGTATTAATAAGTCAGGATAACAGCAGCATTTAAAGGGGTTATCCAGCGCTACAAAAACATGGTCACATGGCCACATGGAACTGAGCTTCAAAACCCCACCCAAACTGGAGACAACAATAGGGGGAAAGTGGCCATGTTTTTGTAGCGCTGGATAACCCCTTTAAGAAGTATTAACTGCATGTGACCAAATGCAACACATACACAACCACCATGACTACACTGGATCCATACATGGCGTTTTGTGCCAGTACAAGAACCATTGCCTTCAGTGTACCAGTGAGTGTACCCACAGCTCCTAAACACTCAGCATTGGTGCTGGGCGTTGCAGTGTAAAAGGACAGACCTGAATGCCATTAAAAGCAATGGGGGGGGGGGAGTTACTGTTCCTGCTGCCACCCTTCTCTTCTCAGGTACACCTCATTTACTAATAATGTATTCCATTCAGCTGACACTTCTCCAGCATCTTTTTATTCAGGGGTGTAGTAGCTAGTATGATGTATGTTCTCACAATTAATTTACTAATGACAAAAAAGGCTCCTTTCTAATTCAATTTATAGGGAAACCTAAACAATAAAAAGCAGAGGCAGGAATGACTATTACCACATGGTAACGAACACAAGAAGATACACCTTGTCCAATGCAGCTGGCATGTCTGACACTCAGCAAACAATAGCAAATCCCCCAATGTGTTCAGTTCTGTATATAGGAGTCTGTGCAATATTTATATAAAAAGCCGGATGGAATTGAGAAGCCAGATATAAAGCTGTTCCAAATATGCTTCCAAAACTTTAATGTCTTTGTGCATTTGTATAATTGATTTTATATATATATATATATATATATATATATATTTGATTATGATAGATAGATAGATAGATAGATAGATAGATGTAGAAAACACATACTGTAATTTGACAAGATGAATTAAATGCAGCTAAGCATAATGCAAAGAAAACCAGGTAAACATCTTGCAAACTGTCCATGTTCCACATATAGTGTAAATCCTCCCTCCCCCCCCCCCCCCCCCCCCTATGTGTGGCATAACATAGGTGAATAGAGCTCAGCAGCTGGGATCTATGCCCCCTACTCCCTGTGCTTCTACAGAATCCAGCAGCTACCCGAGAGGGGTCTGCAGCCTGGCACATTGCTGCTCTATTATCCTACCCAGAATATAGCAATACACTGGACTGGTCAGCTAGAAATAAAACATATAATATACAAATCATATAGGAAACTATGGTATGTGCCCTGAACTAAAGGATAAGCAAATAAGAAGTAATCAATTTATTTATTTATTTATTTTACATTAAATCGTGGTGAACCTTACACCCATGTGAAACCTCGTCTGCTCTGGATCACTTAGGGTTAATTATTCACCCACTTTTAAAACCATAAAAACACAGGGACAAGTCCCTCATCTCAGATCAGAAATAAATGTTATTAATAGAACAGATCGCTGACACCCAGAGGAGATACATGCCAGGCAGGTTGCAATGTGTAACATTATTATTATTATTATTATTATTATTATTATTATTATTATTATTATTATTATTATTATTATGCCCCATACGTTGTGTGATGAGGAGATCGATATAGTCACCTGTTCATAGCAAACCTGCCAATGCTTCTACCTTCTGACTGGCAAATCCTAAACTGTACAACCCGACTCGACTATAACCATCTGTAATACATGAGACATAATATTATTAAGACTAAAGTTTACAGGGGCAGAAAGGACCCCCTGATCCCAGACACCTGCCTGTAGTCTCCATTGTCCAGAGTCCCGGCCATAGGCTCCTGCACTGACCTGATGGGGACGGCTGGTAGGGATAGAACTAGGAGAGGGAAGTCTACATAGAGAAGAAGGGATTCTACTAATCATAAGGGATCAAACATGAGATATAAAGAGAATGTATTATATAAAGGTGCTGAAGAATGATACAGAATAGTTATGCTATATAATACTATTATACTATACTGTATACCATAATACTATATATATATATATATATATATATATATATATATATATATATATATATATATACTACAACTACTAATACTATTGTAGCGTATATATATATATATATATATATATACTATAATTACTACAACTACTAATACTATTACAGCATATATATACAGTACTATTATTAATACTACTACTAATACTATTATTATTATTATTATTATTATTATCATTATTATTATTGTTACTATTATTTATTATTATTTATATTATTATTTACGTTCTTTATTCTTTTACGTTATTATTTACTTTTATGAACAATTCTGTAGCTAGGGGACAATTTTAATTCCTAAATGCGAACCTTGAAAACATATGAGACCAAGCAGAATTCTATGTATGCTATCTCTATAGATATGGATATATATATATATATATATATATATATATATATATATATATATTAATTATAGTTTTATCGCCAGCGCAAATATTAGCGTCATTTGTTATAAATCTCACAACTCCAGGATGACTAATATATTCCTATAGACTTATAATATTACTGATGATAATACAAATAATTACAGCAGCCATAACGATGATGATGATGATGATGACGATGATGATGATGATGATGATGATGATGACGATGACGATGATACAGGTTAGATCCCCCTTCCTTTCAGCCCTGAGAACATATAACAGTCCCCTATTGTGTATATAGAGCAGTCCCATCCCCGGGGGATTGTACCAGCCGGCAGGGAGGACCCAGAGGTTCCGAATTATATAGGATTGTACAGTCTAATTTCCATGAAGGAGACAGAGAGTTATATCTATGTGGTTTATTCACCTTCTTTTTAATAATTATGTTTTTCACGCATATAAAGTGGTGGGAGATGGTATCCTATATTTCCTATATTTCTTATATTTCCTTTAAATCCTGTGTACATAGACTCACTGTAATGAAAGGGTCATCAGTATAATGACAGGTGCTGGATAGGTTATTATAATAGGATTCATACAATGCAAGCTGTGTAACCTAACCTATGTGACTAGCCATAGATAGATAGGAGATACATAGATAGATAGATAGATAGATAGATAGATAGATAGATAGATAGATAGATAGGAGATAGATAGATAGATAGATAGATAGATAGATAGATAGATAGATAGATAGATAGATAGATAGGAGAGATAGATAGATAGATAGATAGATAGACAGATAGATAGGAGATAGATAGATAGATAGATAGATAGATAGATAGATAGATAGATAGATAGATAGATAGGAGATAGATAGATAGTAGATAGATAGATAGATAGATAGATAGATAGGAGATAGATAGATAGATAGATAGATAGATAGATAGGAGATAGATAGATAGATAGATAGATAGATAGATAGATAGATAGAAGATAGATAGATAGATAGATAGATAGATAGATAGATAGATAGATAGGAGATAGACATATAGATAGATAGATAGATAGATAGATAGATAGGAGATAGATAGATAGATAGATAGATAGATAGATAGATAGAAGATAGATAGATAGATAGATAGATAGATAGGAGATAGATAAAAGATAGATAGATAGATAGATAGATAGATAGGAGATAGATAGATAGTAGATAGATAGATAGATAGATAGATAGATAGATAGATAGATAGGAGATAGATAGATAGATAGATAGATAGATAGATAGGAGATAGACAGATAGATAGATAGATAGATAGATAGATAGATAGATAGGAGATAGATAGATAGATAGATAGATAGATAGATAGATAGATAGACTATTACAGTAATCTGTCAGACAGTATGGGGGTGATTCCTGCTGGATGTCTCTGTGTAGACTCCTACATATGGGCAGCTGTATATCTCATACACTATACAGGGACTGTCAGCAATTATTCTCTCCTATGTCCCATTACTGACCAGTCCCCCATCTCCTGGTATACAGCTCTCTGTATCTGCAGCAATGAGCATCCCTGTATACAGATAGCCCCACGTTGCTTCTGTAACCTGCCCCTCCAGCCACATCCACCTGCTGTATTCCATGTGTATTCCATGCTGTATACTGTATACATATGAGGGGCTGCTGCTGTGTATTCCATGCTATATAGTGTGTATATATATGGGGGTTGCTGCTATGTATTCCATGCTGTATAGTGTATATATATGGGGGCTGCTGCTGTCTATTCCATGCTGTATAGTGTATATATATATATATATGGGGGCTGCTGCTATGTATTCCATGCTGTATAGTGTATATATAGGGGCTGCTGCTGTGTATTCCATGCTGTATAGTATATATATATGGGGGCTGCTGCTGTGTATTCTATGGTGTATAGTGTATATATATATATGAGGGGCTGCTGCTGTGTATTCCATGCTGTATAATGTATATATATATGAGGGCCTGCTGCTGTCTATTCCATGCTGTATAGTATATATATATATATATATATATATATATATATATATAGTGTATATCTATGGGGGCTGCTGCTGTGTATTCCATGCTGTATAGTGTAAGCATATACATATGAGGGCTGCTGCTGTCTAGTGTATATATATGAGGGGCTGCTGCTGTCTAGTGTATACATATGAGGGGCTGCAGCTGTATAGTGTATACATATGAGGAGCTGCTGCTGTATAGTGTATACATATGAGGGGCTGCTGCTGTATAGTGTAAGCATATACATATGAGGGCTGCTGCTGTCTAGTGTATATATATGAGGGGCTGCTGCTGTCTAGTGTATATATATGAGGGGCTGCTGCTGTAAAGTGTAAGCATATACATATGAGGGCTGCTGCTGTCTAGTGTATATATATGAGGGGCTGCTGCTGTCTAGTGTATACATATGAGGGGCTGCAGCTGTATAGTGTATACATATGAGGGGCTGCTGCTGCATAGTGTATATATATGAGGGGCTGCTGCTGTATAGTGTATACATATAAGGGGCTGCTGCTGTATAGTGTATACATATGAGGGGCTGCTGCTGTATAGTGTATACATATGAGGGGCTGCTGCTGTATAGTGTATACATATGAGGGGCTGCTGCTGTATAGTGTATATATATATGAGGGGCTGCTGCTGCATAGTGTATATATATGAGGGGCTGCTGCTGTATAGTGTATACATATAAGGGGCTGCTGCTGTATAGTGTATACATATGAGGGGCTGCTGCTGTATAGTGTATACATATGAGGGGCTGCTGCTGTATAGTAAATACATATGAGGGGCTGCTGCTGTATAGTGTATACATATGAGGGGCTGCTGCTGTATAGTGTATACATATGAGGGGCTGCTGCTGTATAGTGTATATATATGAGGGGCTGCTGCTGTATAGTGTATATATATGAGGGGCTGCTGCTGTATAGTGTATACATATAAGGGGCTGCTGCTGTATAGTGTATACATATGAGGGGCTGCTGCTGTATAGTGTATACATATGAGGGGCTGCTGCTGTATAGTGTATACATATGAGGGGCTGCTGCTGGTCCCACCATAAATCTCAGCCTATAACTGAGGAGTCCAGTACATGAGGGTATAAGCCAACATGAAACACGCAGGGATTAGTGAAAGTGGCCGCAGTGTAAAGGGCTGGAGAGGAGAAAACCTTGTGCAGGGAGAATAAACATTGTAACCCGACCCCCCCCCCCCCCCCCCTCACCTCTCCTGGCAAACAATAGTGCACAGGCCCCACGTGTCCCCGACCAGAGAGAGAACAACCCCCGGTATATTATCTACTGGATGTACCAGCCTGGTAGTAGT